>NC_056743.1:1849753806-1849786306 GCF_019279795.1 Protopterus annectens | reverse complement strand
GATTTGGAATCTTCTACTTTCACAGTGTGGGTTCTGTCTGTGAGCCATTTGGCAACCCATCTTGTGACATAGGGATTTATACCTAGTTTAGTGAGCTTATCTATAATTCCAGAGTGGGGGATGGTGTTGAAAGCCTTGCTGAGATCTAGATAAGCTGTGTGAACCATTTTACCCTCATCTATGGCTTTGGTGACTGCTTCAAAGAAGTCAATCAGGTTTAGGAGACATGATCTGCCTTTTACAAATCTAAACTGGGTAGGGTCCAGAGTTTGGAGATTACCAATGTCTTTGTTTATGAGTTCCACAATGATACGTTCCATGGCATTGCAGACCAGGCTCGTCAGGCTAATGGGGTGGTAGTTCCTGGGGTCCGTCGTGGCTCCCCCTTTGTGGAGTGGGATAACTGTTGTGGTGCGCCATTCAGTGGGTACAAAGCCTGAGGTGAGGCTATGACTGAACATGGTACTTAGGTAGGGTGCCAGTTCATTCTGTAGTTCATATAGAATGCAGCCTGGGATATTGTCAGGTCCCATGGATGCTGTGTTCTTGGCTTTGGAGAGTGTGTTTTTTACCTGTGCAGCTGTGATTATAGGAACTTTGCATTCTTCTGGTATAGAGATGGGCCCTCTAGGGGGTGAGAGGGGGGTAAAGTTAACACTGAACCTATCTGCTAGGATGTTTGCAATATCAGTTGGTTCTGTATATTTAGTGCCATTGTGCTGTAACTCAGAGCAGATCTGAGTGTTCCCATTTAGATTCTTGACATAGCTATAGAATGCTTTGTGGTTGTCTTTAGAGTCAGTGGCAATTTTGTTTTCGTAACTAGCTTTGGAGGATTTTATGAGGGATCTCAGCTTCTTACTGAGGTTGACCAGGGAGTTCCTCCAGTCATGGGATTTTACTCTTTTTGCAACAGTTTCTTTCTTCTGTTGTAGAGTTTGTTTATGGCAGAGGACCACCAGATTGGCTTCCTTTTTTTGGAGGATAACATCTTGGCTCTATTAGGATAGCATGATCCATGTACTCGTGTAAGTGCTTATAAAGTGCATTTGTGTAGGATTCGGCAGTCATACCTCTATTGTCCATCTGCATGGGTGTCATGAAGTTTGCCACTTCTGTCTTAAGAAGTGTGAAGTTGGCTTTGGAGAAGTTTTTTTACGATGGTTTCCCTAATTGGGGGTGGGGGTGGGATGTGGATGTCTAGGCTGATTAGCTTGTGGTTGGATCTGACCAACGAGGAATTGACCTCTGGTGTGGAACACCGGTTTCCCATGTTGGTAATGACCAGGTCTAGGATATTGCTGTCCCTGGTGGGGGTGTGAATAAGTTGATCCAAGGCATTGAAATTGATGAATTCTAGAAAACGTTGAGCAAAAGAGTTGGTACATGAGTAGTTTTCCCAGTTAATGGTGGGGTAGTTGAAATCACCCATTATTAGGGTGTTGGGTTGTACCCTAATACTTCCCAGTGTATCAAGAAATGAGGAGTGTGAATCCTGGGGCATGGTGGGGGGTCTGTAGCAAGCTACAATTTGGATTGCGGTCTTGCCCAGAGTTAGTTGCACTTAGATAATCTCGGATGCATTATGCTGTGCAACTAACCTTCATCAAACCATATTTTCGATAACTCACTTCCGCAAAAGTGAATTCTATTGAAAATGCACTTTCACGGAACAAAAAAATAAAAACTAAATAAAAAAATAAATAACAGACTAAACTGTATTATACAGGGGGGCAAACCCCCCCTGCAACCCCACACCCCCGTACTTTAATATTCTCACTTCAAGATCGCATTACAGTGGGGAAAAGGGAATATTTCCTTATTCCCACTGTACCACAATCCCAACAAGAGCTTTCTTAGTTGTACATCAACAGTATACGTTGATGTACAACTAAAAAGCAAAAACCACTTGAAGGCACTGTCCTTTAACCCAAAGAAAAACAGGATGTCCGAATAAAAAGTGCTTTAATGCACAGCCACACACCACAACAACAAGTACAAAATGTAGGATAAGTGCTTTCATCTACTTCAGTTGCAGACTTTATCAAATCTACTGGTGCTTTCCACCACTACAATTAAATAGTGAATACAATTAACTCATAAAAAGCTTTTTAAAGGAATCATGACACTCTAAATAATTAATACAAGTGATATAAAAATCATTTCATAATTTAGCAGCCTTCTCTATTAAAATTGGTTTCAATGACAAATAGTCATTTAAGCCAGGTGGATACCAGGCATTTAAATGAAGCTGCCATTTGAGCTCACTTTTTTGAATAGTATTAGCCCAGTTAACCCTCCCTCCTGGCATTTTTCAAAACCACTTCAAGTATGCCAAACTTGTAGCCAGAAAATGATACACATGTAAGGGAATGTCTGTAAAGGGTGTTGTTGGTGTTTTGAGTATTGATTACATATAAATGTTCATACATTTTCTTCTTGAGGGCTCTTTCCATTTTACCCACGTAGTATGCTTTACAACCAGTACAAACACACAACCAACCCTGTAGTGTTACAATTGCCCCACACTAACCTAACCTTATGAACTGGGTCCCCCAAAGTAATATCTCGTCTGCAATACATAGGAACAGTAATTACACCTACCACACAGTTTAGTACCATAGTCATTCTCCCTAATAGTTGGGTGTTCTAACAAAAATGTTATGTTATTGCCCACATTAAAAGAAAATGTGGGACCCACACCCAAAGTTTGAGTGAGTTCATTATTGCCCTCCAAAATAACCCAGTTCTTACACAAGATGTTCTTAACCTTGTTCCCAAATGAACCAAATTGTATAGACATAGAGTTCAAAAAATCCTGGGTGTCAGACAATTGATGATCACTTAAGGTGGTGTGCCTACTAGTTCTCACATTAGTGGTTTCCTGTCCTAACAGGGGTAAGAATTTGTGACCCCAACCTTCCAACACCTCACTGTTCATCTGTCCCAACAAATGGTCGGAATATCCTCTTGCGTTAAACATCTGTGTCAAAAAACCCAATTCCCTTTTGAGATTATCAAGGGTTGAGCACATTCTTGCCCCCCTCATCATTTGTCCCCTAATCAAATTTCGCTTAACATGGAAGGGGGTTTGGCTGTGAGAACTCAAAAAGCAGTTAGAATAGGTGGTTTTGCGAAACACCCTAGATGAAAACTACCTGAACTGGAGATCCCGAGTAAAATTAACATCCGGATAGTCTATAGTGAGTTCATTAAAGGTCTGAGTAAATTTAAAGTAAGGACATACATCATTAATGTATTTTATGAATTCGTCCATGATGGACCTAGCACATTTCCAAAGAATAAAAATGTTGTCAAGGTATCGACCATAGAAAAGCCACTCCTGTTTAAACCTGGTGTTAAAAATGTATTTAACCTCCCACGTGACCATAACAAGATTTGTGTAAATGGGGGCACAACTAGCCCCCATTTCCACACCCTTTACTTGTTTGAAGTACTCATCCTCAAAAGAGATGAAGTTGTTATAAAGTATCCATTCCATTAATTCCATGACAAAATTTACCATTGTGTTACTCAATTTTGAATGTGCCAGTAAGGCTTCATGGAACAACTCCAAACCTTCCTCATGTGGGATCGAACTAAATAAATCTATGATATCTATTGTTGAAAATCCTCTGGTGTCAGAGAAAAAATGGACTTGATCCTGGTTAAAAAGTCCCAAGAGTCCTTGACGACTTGAGTAACTTAGCTCAACACATCCTTGATCAATCTGTCAACAAAAACACCCAAAGGGTAAGTAGAACTTTTCTGGCCAGCCACTATAAGCCTATATGGGGGGTGGTCCACATTTTTGTGGACCTTTGGGATTGCAATAGCTGTAGGGATGAGTGGAAAATAATTCTTTAAGAAATTCAAAGTGTCTTCATTAAAAACTCCCTGGTATAAACTGTCTTCTAAGAAAAGCTGTAATCTCCTATGTGCAATATATCACATAAAATGTTCATAATATCATTAACATAATCCATTCTCTCAACTAATACTACCCTCCCCCTTATCCAGCTTAATAATTCATATTTCATCCATTGATCTGAGGCTATTGAGTAACACTGTCTCTATATTAGTCAAATTATAATAGTCATTCCTATATTTCTTGTACTCATAAGAAATATCTCTCATACAATTTTTTTCATAATGCACCAACGCAGAATGTAAGGGAGGGTTATAGAGACTTTTTCTTAAACCCTAAATGCTCCCTAGACTGTTCACATTTGCCTTTAAAAAGAAGTTGGAAATTTGGTTTCCTAATGTACAATTTAAAGTCAATAAGTGCTTTAGAAATATCGGGTTTCCTAGCTGGAAAAAATTTAAACCCCTTCTCTAATAAGGAAAAATAATCCTGTTATAATCCTGTTTGTGTAATTAAAGATGTTGAACCCATTCAAACTAAGTAGTTTGCCACCAAAACTAGAGATAATACATAGTGGTTGTACTCCTTGTTCTAGGTATTCTAGAACCTGTTCTGGTTCTGAGTGTAACAGTAATTCTTCCTCCCCCTCTGAAGTTGACCCCTGGGGGTAGCATGTTGCCCCCCTAAAAAATTCTGCCTATTTCTATTTTGATTAAGGATCCTCTCAGACCTCCTCAATGGAGGATAGTCCTGCCCAAACTCTCCGTCTACCTCAGTGTCAAAAAACTCATCTGGTAAGTTATCATCGGCCCTCCTCTGAGCATAGCCCAATGGTTCAGGGTCCTGTTCAACAATCCTCTCCCTCTTATTACTCCCATTCAACCCATAGTAACTCTTAGGGAAGGGATATGTTTCCTTATACTTATACTCTATTTCATCTCTTTTTAATTTTTTCGTCTTCCTAATAACATTCTCCTTGACTTGGTCCTCTGTTTTATCAAAAACTGTGTCATATCTGGCTTCAAATTTGGCATCGTTTACATCATTCAAAATGTCATTGTTTAAAAACATTAACCTCCTCCAACAGGTTCTTAATCTTGCTATTATTAACCTTAACAATAAAATGTAAAAGCTCAACACCATGCCTGTCAGACATTAATAACAATTCTTCAACTTCTTGTTGACCAATGGATAACCCATTGGGAAATTTGTACATACGAAGGCCCTTTGGGACCCTCTGTAATTTAATACATTCAGCAAGGTATGTGTTATCAGTTTGTAAATTACATACCTTGATCATTTTTGTTTCAAAGTCCCCGTACCAATAGTTAATATCAGTAGGTTGCTTGACTTTAGTATGGTTAAAAATAACCGTCTCGTTGTTAATCCATCTGTTAAAATGAGGTAACCTAGATAATTCTTGTGACTTAGCTTCCACTGTTAACTGTCCACACGGGATACTAGTTTGTGTTAAAGAAACAGCCATTTGTTCCAAACCTGGAGGTTTCCCATTGACTAGTCTGGACACAGACGTCATACCCGAAGGTGCCTGCAAACCTGAGGCACATGGGATTTGTAGTCTGTCCAAAATACACTGGATATGATCGCATTGTTGTTCCAACAGCTTAGTAAGTTGTCCAAGCATCACACTGTTCTCATCCTTGTTTTTATCAGGTGAAGAATTCACCAAAAGTACAGAATTAACCGTACAATCAAAGGAACCATTGTCCTCCATCCTCAGTGAATGCCAAACACAACCGAAAACAGGAAAAGCACCAAACCCACTTGGTTACCACTTGGTTACCCACAAGGATTTTTTTAGTTGATGTACAACTAATGTTACATGCAAACTGCATGTTTTTGTTATATTTTTTCTTTAGCTAAAGTGCATTTTCGACAAAATGCACTTTCACTAAAGTGGGTTCAATAAAGTACGGTTTGATGAACTGTAGTTTTGACCATACAACTAGGACCCATATATATATATATATATATATATATATATATATGTATATATTTCACTAATCCAATAGAGCTTTTTCCCTAATGTTAGATGACCATACTGCATGATATATTTACTGAATCAGTGCTTATTCTCACAGCTCATTTGGTGCAGTGGTATGTTGCTGTGACTGTAGTGCACAGGGTCCTGGTTCAAGACTTAGGAATGATGACTTTTTCCCTAATGTTAAATAACTGTAATACAGGATATAGTTACAAAAGCATTAGTAAATCTCATAGCTCATATGGCGTAGTAGTAAGTTGCTCTGACTGTAGTGCACTGTGCAGAAAAGGGGCTGATGGAGACAAAGTGATTAAAGCAGTTTTAAGTGGGTTTGCATGGGTCTGTGTGATGCTAAGCGATGCCAAGAGGTATGTAGTCCTTTTTGGCTTCACTTAGCGCTGCTTATTCCCACTTAAACCCAAGCTAAATTCAAAAAAGAAAATAAAAAAAAGGTGATAGGAAAGAGGTGAAATGGGGACAAGCAGGGGTAGGGGAAAACAATGTGAAAGGCAGCTAGGGATGTGCATAATGGGTGCAGTAAAGGACCATAACTCTCCATTTCTTCTGCAGTGACAGCTGTGAATGATGTGGACAATTTGGAGTTTAGAGCCTCACACACAACAGCGAGAGGTGTGGGCGACATACATTTGTTGAGTAATTGAAGGGTAAATTGGTTAAAGTCAGTGTACATGGGGGCAAAATGGAGAGCTATGTAGGGGACATGATTTTTTGGGGGGACAGATGCCCTCCTTTTTCTTTAGGTGAGAGTGGATGTTGGAGAAAAGGATGAAGGTACGTTTGAGGAGGTAAGTTGGGTAGGAGAGGTTGCTATTCCAGCCAGACATGACAGACAAGACAGCAGACAGGGAAGGTGTATTACACATGAGGGAGGTAAACACCTTAGATGGGGAGAGAATCGAAGGCCCATGAGCCCCCAGATGGAAACAGTGGAAGTGAGGCCCCCACCCTTTGGCATACACCACTGCCCTTCACAGCCTCGAAGGTGGATGTGCCGGGGCTGGACAACAGGGGGAGGCTGCCCCTCAAGATATGCCAGTCTGCCCTCAATCTGGCTCAGGCATCCATCCAACTCTGTGTGGATGATCCTGCGCACCATACCAAGGAACCTTCTGCAGGTGATGGGTTCCTCTCTGTGCCCGCATCCATGGTGGGAATGGGCCCTGTCACCTGAGGTGGATCCACCCAAAGGTGATGCAGGACCAGTGGAGGAGGCAGTTCCGGGTTGGGTCCCAGACTTGCTGGGGCCCAGTGCCAAAGCCAGATGAGGCAGGACAGGTGGATCTGCTGGGATCTGCCTTCTCAAATGTGCTATGGTGTTGAGGTTTTTTAAAATGTATTGGTTAGTCATGAACAAAACATTTCAAAATTAGTGATAACAGCATCCGTGGATGTTCCAATTAACCCAGAACAATAGAAGTTAAGCAATTGCATAACAAACAGAATGCATGGATAAATGAAATAACAGTCAGCACTGTAACAGCATGGCAGTTACATTTATGGCAACAGGCCATCAACAATGGTATTCGAACAAGGTATGTTAACATGCGACCAATTAAATATATGAAAAATAATAAAACAGAAGTCCCAACATTAGTTTTGATAACAACATACACTTGGTCTGCCCTCACTTTACATCTATCTATGGCCCATAGCTTCTGTAGCACATAAATAACTGTTAAACTGTCAACCTGGAATGGTATGGGGCAAACTGTGACAACTCTAGGTACATGTCTAGAGGGGAACCATACATGTCAGGGTTACATATATGATGAAGACGGTGTACCCTGCACTGATGTTGTGTGAGTGTGTTACTGGCATATTTCATCTGGATTCACATCTGTGTCAAGGTTTTTGGTAGCAATGACCACTAGCCATTACAGCATGACAATTGAAATACATGTATCGGGAAGCATGCAGGGTCTATGTACCTATCCTGCTTTCATTTGCAGGCATGGGGTTGGACAGCGGAACAGTTGTACACGGTTTATTAGTATACCCTTCATACAGCTACTACAAACATTTTTTTATCTGTAAGACATGTGGAGAGCATATCTGTTAACACCATCTGACTACTTCTACAAATATTCAAGATTACTTGAGTGAATATATTCACATATCTTAGTACCACTCCCTGGATTGAAACCATGGTCTGGCTGTGCAAAAATGAATGACAAAGCTATTTCTCATCACACTGAGTTACTGGGGAACTACTGTCTCTTGTTTGACTGATTTCTGCCTAATACTCTCTTGGGTAGACAGTCTGACCTTGTAATCTAAGTGTAGTGTCACCAAAGGCTGTGGTGACAGGTGAACATACATGCCTGAGATTCATGCATGACAGTTAGTGTACTGTGTATTAATCCTTTTAAATAATAAAATTTGGAATAAAAAGGTTAACACAAGGCAATTCTGCAGAGGACACACTATAATACATTACCCATTACTATTCAAGGTTCAGATGTTAGTGCAGGATATATTTCATATTTTATTTCTATCTTGTTTTACAGCTCCACAATCTACAGTTTTGCATAACAGTTGGTTATCAGAACAATCTCAGTTAATGCATGCTTTCAAAGCCATATTTGATGTAAAGCACCTGTACACATTCTATTTCTTCAGCAAAATACCAGATTAAACACAACAGTTTGTGGTATGGATCTTTATTTGGGTAACATGACACAGTGCTTTATTACAGTCAAGATTCTACATTCAGTAGTACTGCATATCCTCTAGGTCAATATTGGTCTGACAAACTTTATTTATTCAGTACACTCAGAACACACTATACCTACTGGCAGTAAACAATGTACTCCTTCTTATTTATTGCACTATATACTGCAGTATAGATGAGTACTCACCACAGTCTCAGCACAGCCTCGCCAGTCTGTCTGCATGGGCCTTCACATTGCTAGCTCTCACCTCTGCAGCTGTAGGGGAAAACTGACCATTATGCATTCCTGCCTATCACATACTCAGGCTAGATTTTGGTACAGCTATGGGTGAAATACTTACAAACTACTGGGGCATTGCTGTCTCGAGCATCTTGGATCCATTGGGCCAAGAGCTCCCTCTTCCTCTGCTTTAGGTCAGCATAGTGATGTCGTACCTGCTCACCAGTTCGGTGGATTACATTGGCACTGGTGAGGATACATGCCAGATGGTCCCAGGCCTCACATTTGTATTGGGAGCCCTCGTACTAGCCCTGTAGCTGTCTGTCATCATGGTGTTGCACAAGGAGCCCGGCCATGACCCTGGACTCCAAAATGCCCCAGTGCTGCACCTGAACGTGAGCTCCCTCTCCAACTCCAGACATTACTCCTTCAGTGATCAAACTACAACAGGTTCTGGCTGTATTCCTGCCTGTGTGGTGTAAATAAGGACATATTCCCACCCTTTGACATCATTGGACCATTTTTGAAAATGCTGAGCACAGCTCAGCAGTGCACAAACCCTCTAAGCTGAGTTGAGCAGTGCTTAAAGGGGCAAATGCTGAGCAGTGCTTAGCAGTGTGCAAATCTGCTTAGCTGGGCTAAATGCTGCTCACAATTATATTTCTTAGCAATGCTCAAACTGGCTAAGCACTGCTAAGCATTGCTCAGTTTTCATTTAAAAAAATATTTACAGATTTGAGATTGGTTCATAGGTTCATAGGTTGGTATTAGGCTAGCGACCCTAGGGCCTATACAAGCCTAGCCATAACAATTCCCTGGATATTTCTTCCCACAATATTTACTTCTCTGGACTCCTGTCTAGCAGGGTGACTGACATGACCCTGGGGTGAATTTCCTATCTCCCATCCAGTCATCAAGGTTCCTTTTGAAGAGGGCCAAGGAGACGCTTTGCTTGACATGTATGGGCAGTCTGTCGCAGAGTATGCGGAGTCTCTGGGTCAGGAACCTATCCCTCCAGCATGTTTTGATCATTGTGATGACAAGGTTTAGATCCCTGGAGCATGTGGCTCTGAGGGATTGGGATTTCTTTAAGTGGAGCATGTCTAACAGCTCAGGGTTTGACATGGCCTTGTATGTTAAGCAGAGATTGTCTCTGAGTAGACGATATGCCAAAGAGTATAGCTGGAGTTTTTTTAGACAGTCAGCATATGGCATCTGCTTTAGGCCTGTAATTCTTTTAGTGAGGTATTTTTGTGGCCTTTCCAGCTGTTGTAGATGTCTTGTGAGGTACATACCAAATGGGGCATTATACTCTATAATGGGTCTACTGAGGGATGAGTAGAATGGGACACTGACCTCCTTTTTTCTGGATGAAAAGCCCTCAGTGATGAGATCTGCCACATAGAAGGATTTCCTGACTGTTGTGGCAATGTGGTTATCGAAAGTGAGACCACTGTCCACCTGTGTCCCTAAGTCTCTCATCACACTTTTGATGTTTAGTGTACTGCCACTTATGTGGTAATTCATGGGTGCTTGCTTTTTTTTCCAAAGGGGATAACTATACATTTCTTGGCATTAAGCTTGAGCCCATGGCTCTGGCACCAGGCATCTGTTTCTGTAAGGCCCTTTTGTAGAATATCCACATCATTTGGGGATTCAATAATGGCTCCCAGTTTGCAGTCATCTGCAAACTTTGTTAGCTAGAGTCCCTTAATGTTGGCCTGTACTTCAGAGAAGTAGATGCCAAACAAGAGTGGTCCCAGGACTGAACCCTGAGGTACTCCACTTGTCACTTGTCTGGAGCTGGATTTGGAGTCGACTACTTTTACAGTCTGGGTTCTGTCAGTAAGCCAGTTGGCAACCCATCTTGTGACATAGGGATTTATGCCCAGCTTAGTAAGTTTATCTAAGATTCCAGAGTGGGGAATGGTGTTGAAGGCTTTGCTGAGGTCCAGATAGGCTGTGTGGACTGCCTTACCCTCATCCACAGCTCTAGAGACTGATTCGAAGAAGTCAATCAGGTTCAGGAGACAAGATCAACCCTTCACAAACCCAAACTGGGTTGGGTCCAGTGTTTGAAGGTTGCCAATGTCTTTGTTTATAAGTTCCATGATAAAGCGGTCATGCCCTTGCAGATCAGGCTCATCAGATTGATGGGATGGTAGTTCCTGGGATCCAAGGTGGATCCCCCCTTGGAGTGGGATAACTGTAGCTGTGCACCACTCAGTGGGCACGAAGCCTGAGGTGAGGCTATGATTAAACATGACACTTAGGTGAGATGCCAGTTCATTTTGTAGTTCATGTAGTACACAGCCTGGGATGTCATCTGGTCCCATGGATGCTGTATTCTTAGGTTTGGAGAGTGCGGTTTCTACCTGTGTGGCCGTGATTACCGGAATTTGGCAATCTTTTGGTATTGAGATGGGCCCTTTAGGGGATGAGAGGGGTGTGAAGTTGGCACTAAATCGATCTGCCAGGATATTGGCAATATCCTTGGGATCAGTATATTTAATGCCATTCTGTTGAAGCTCAGAGCAAAGATGAGCATTGCCATTTAGATTCTTGACATAACTATAGAATGCCTTGTGGTTGTCTTTGGAATCTTTGGCAATTTTATTTTCGTAACTAGCTTTTGAGGATTTTATGAGGGATCCCAGCTTCTTACTGAGGCTGGTGAGGGAGTTTTTTGCATCCTGGGATTTTCCTCTTTTCTGCAACAGTTTCTTCCTTCTGTTCTATAGTTTGCTTATAGCAGGGGATTGGCTTCCTTTTTTGGAGGAGAGCATCTTGGTTCTATTTGGGATGGCACGATTCATGCACGAGTGGATGTGCTCATACAGTGCCTTAGTGTAGGATTCTGCAGTCGAACTTTCAGATCTCGTCTGCATGGGTGTCATGAAGTTTGTCACTTTTGACTTCAGTATCATGAAGTTAGCTTTGGAGAAGTTTTTTAAGGAGGTTTCCTTACTGGGGGGTGGGGGTGGGATGTGGATGTCAAGGGTGATTTGTTTATGGTCAGACCTGACCAATGAGTGGCTGACCCCTGGTGTGGAGCATCTATCTTCCATGTTGGTAATAGCCAGGTCTAGGATATTGGAGCCCCTGGTGGCATACCTCTCAAGTGTACCTCATTACGTGGAACGTACCTCATTTGGGGTCTTAAAAAGTTCATGTTCCTCAAAGTTCATCAATGTTCCACATTGAAATACTCTGTCATACATTCAGTGTTAGGAATTTTTTTTAAGTGAAATCCATGGTAAATAGAAATGAATCATATTAGTTCATTAAAAGATATTCTTTATAAATAAAATCAGCATATTCTAACCTTCCTATGGCCTTCCTAATTGAAGTTGTTAGTAAGCTATTAGTTTGTGTTCCACATTTTGCCCATTTGTTCCATATTATGAGGGCAAGTGTTCCTCATTTTGGAGATGGAAGGTTGAGAGCTATGCCTGGTGGGACAATGGATTAGTTGATCCAGGGCATTGGAATTTATGAATTCCAACCACCATTGGGAAAAGGTGTTGGTACCCGAGTAGTTTTCCCAGTAAATGGCAGGGTAGTCGAAATCACCCAGTATTAGGGTGTTTGATTGTATCTTAATATTTTCCAGTATGTTTAGAAAGGTGTAGTGAGAATCTTGGGGCATGGTGGGGGATCTGTAGCTAGCTACAATTTGGATTGCAGTCTTACCTAGTGTTAGTTACACCTGGTAAATTTCAGACGCAGTGTTTTGGACAACTAGCCTGGTGTTGTGAATATCCTTGGTGAATATGGATACTCCTCCACCTTTAGTGTTTCGGTCCTGGTTTGGTAGCCGAAAAGTGTGTTCAGAGTTGAAGCCTGGTATTGCAGGGGTGCTATCTGGAGCCTTGAACCAGGTCTCAGTTACTGCACAGATATCAATGTTCTCCATTTTTAGCAGTGCCTCAAGAGAGAGTGCATTTTGAGGTTTAGACTTATAGCATTGAGTAGCATTACCTTCAGATTTTGCATGCTTGTATCTGTTATGGTGGTGGTTTTGTCCTTTGAACCTTGCCTAAAAAAAGGCACTATAGGGTTGGCAAGAGCTTTAGCCAGTAACCTGAATCCCAGGGGTGACAGGTGCAGACCATCTCTGGCAAAGCATCGTGGTTTGTCGATCATGTCTTCCCAGGCAGACAGATACTGGATCCCCTTTGAATGACATCAGAAGCTTAGCCAATTGTTGAAGTCAATCATTTTGCCCTTATACTGTGGTATCATTCTGGGTGAAGGCAGGATGCTACTCAGGGCTAGGGTCATACCTGCCTGGGCCACATGATCCAAGAGCTCTTCCATGTCTCTTTTCATTTAGTCCAGGGAGGTACATCTCAAGTCATTCACTCCAGCATGGACAATGACAGAGTCGTATTTGTACTTGTTGTGGAGTGACTTGAGTGCATGCGTTATGTGGTGGATCCTGGCACCTGACAGGCAGCTGACTGTAATTTTCTCCTTGTTCAGCCTGGTGAGTGGGACATCAGTGTGCCTGACTATAGAGTCACCTATGACTAAAGTGTTGGGTACATTGTCTTGTCTTAGGGGCTGTTGTTGGGTGGCACACTGGTGTTGTGAGCTATGTGTCACTTTGGTTGTGACTGCTGTTTGTTTGCGTTTCAGCTTCGGAGGTCCTTTTACTTGGGCAGGTTAATGTTAAGGGCCTCCACATATGTGAGTTTAGTGTTGCTATGTGTGGGTGTTGATGGTGTGGGTTTTGAAGGGCTATGTGTTGCTTGAGGTGTAGTGCAGGAGTTAACCTTCTCCTCTTGACTGTCTAGCACAATCTTGGCCGGAAAGAGCTTTGCTTCCTGTTTGGCTATGTAAGTGCATCTCTTGCAGGTTGTAGTGTTGGGTGGTAGGAGGAGAGGGTTTTCTGTGTACATGAGGCAGTTGCCACATTGCCCCAGTATGCCCAGATTCACCAGGTGGACAAGAGAAATCACCGGAAGCTGACCCTTGGACATGTCTGTTTAGGTGCTTTTTTTGTAAAGTATAAGAGCTTTTTTCCCTTACCTTTGCAAGGTACTTTGCAATTATAGGCTGTTTAGTGCCTATGATTAATTTCTCCTTATTGACAAGGAGAGTTGAGTGCTTGTATCAATTTCAGGCTTCCTAGTGCTTTCTAGCAGGTTCTAGAGCAAGTGCTAGTCACAGAGGTTCAGATTTTAGTGCTACTACTGAGAAACCAGCTAGTTGATTATTCATTAGTGACATATTAGGTGTATATATTTTACTTTACATGACATACCCCTATGTGCTTTGATTACATTACCTTGGGGTGTGACTGACTGTATGGGACACTTGTGCTTACATGGGAGATTTCATATCACATATCCACTGCAAATGCAATTTTGGACCAGCTACACTACCCTGGTTAACAAATATCAATTACTACATCATTAAAAATAACAAATAAAAATTAACAATGCTTTCCCATATAAAAGATGAATAGCCTCACTTGGTATTCAAACAGTGAACTATTGGAAGCAGAGCTGGAACTCTAACCACTAAGCTAACTCACCATTGACAATTCACCTATACATTTCTATTTAACTCTTACAAGATATTTAGACAGTGCTGAGCAAAGAGCCATGACTCACAAACCTGCTCAGCTATGTTTAAACGTTACATATACATGAAAAAAAAATTCATCCAACCATTTTGAATAGATATATCTCAATATAAAACTATCAGCATGTCATTTGCAGGCCACATATCCTTCATGACAATCCATAGTAATGTAAAACATGTCATTCTACAACTTTCTAAGTTTGCAAGAGCAATATTTAAAAAGTTCCCCTATTTTTGGCCCTTTCTCCTGCTTTTATTTAATGGCTTTGTCCAGATTTCTTGCTCTAAGAGGTTAATGTGTGTGTCTGAGTACACATTTTTTACTGTAATGTGCCATATGGCACTTTGACAATGCAGGGGGTGTGTTACAGTTCCTGTCACACACACCCTGCATTTGCATTGTATTAATTTGCTTTCAGTTTCCGTGGACACTGAAAGCATTTTAAAAAGTGTTGTACGGCACTTTGACAGTGCAGGGGGTATGTTATTGATCTGCGAGCACTACTGCAACATGCCCCCTACACTCATTCAGTGTTCATGTCCGCATAATATGAAAGGCGTGCTGCTGAGAGAGGGATGCAGATGTGAACATCATTCACTCTGTGTAGCAATACCATTATTCCTACATGGAGTTTATTGAATCCTTGCCTGTGATTTGGTGAGGATGCATGCAATGTACTTGTACTTCCTAGTATGTTATCAGTATCACATCGTGTAGTGATCACTAGAGCTGGCTGTGGCCATGGACCCCAGCCTCTGTCCATAAGACTTTAACTCAGAAGTGGTGACCTGTCATTTGTCTGTTTTGATTGACCAAAAGGGAATGGGAGCTACAAGCCCTCTCTTGCCCTGTAAACATTTTATCAGTAGCCACAAGAAGTTAACATTTGGAGTGGCACAATAAGGTGTGAGTAAGCAGGTCACCCATATTTCCATGATTAGAACCAAAATGTAGATGGTGTATGGTGTTGATGGACACACTGATCCCGTGTAGTTCCCAGCTGATATAATTGACATTTAACATTTGCTTCCACAGCTGGACAAAAAATGTTCTGTCTTTTCTTTACCATATTCATATGTCTGATTATTGCCTGCTACACCCTTTTCAGTGCCTGTATCACAGACTGTTTGGTGCACACCCTGTTCCAAAATGTGTTGCTTATATCAGCTAATGTGTCACCAGTGACACCAACATGTGCCTTATTATGGCTATTGAAAAAATTTTTTCATGGAAGGCCATCATTTGATTATTTTACAAATCCTTGTTTGTGCTTGTTACAGCCCTGTGGAAATGCAGTGCAATCAGAGTCAGCTATTTTGGGTCAGTATTCAGTCTGTCTGACAAAGTGACAGTATCACCTTGGGCATTACTCTGACTTCTGTGAACGTGTTTCTAGCTATATACGACCTATGTTGGCATTACTACAATATGGGCATAATGTGTGGTCCATACAAGCTGTGTCAATTGCAGACCAACCGCCAAACACCTTGGCTATGGCTGTGCCATCACAGTCTGCAGAATAGTATTATCTACACCGTAATACCTGGATTCACTGACCTCCAGGGACAGATGTCATCACTTCTTGTGATGTCAAAGTCAACATGTATTCCATGTCTTTCCTATAAACTATGATTGTGATCCATAGGGATAGCTGGGCAGTAGTTCTGCAATGTATGATGCAAGGGGAGTTATACATACCCACATGCATATAGTACTCATCCCCATGCAGAGTTGTCTCGTCTCCCATGCTGGCATCTTTTCTCAAGGATACATGGGGACGTGGCTGCCATTTCGCTGCTGGAAGACTGACCCTGTCAGGGATCCTCCCTGCCACAATCTTTCTGTAAACATTCCATAAAAAGGATTCATATGGTCACTTATCATGTGCACACGGTTCTGTCTCATTTAAGAACACAATTCTGCCTCACATACAGACTGGGGTGGGGTGGGGTTGGGCTGCAACTTGATTACCTCCTACAATGCTATGCAATGACAGTTTAGTAGTCAGGCCATATGTACGCCACTGTGTATGGTGGTGGTCACATGACCAGATATCATTAGTCTCCCACTCTACTCCAGCCAATGCTATCCCTAGGCTGTCTTCCTAACTGTACTGTTCATTTTAGTGACACTCCTGTGACACTCTGACATGAAGCAGATGTGGGTGGCATCCAGTGCCATTTACATCTTCCAGGACCTCCACTCATTATTTCTCCTGTGCCAGCCTGCTTTTCAGCCTTTGAGCATTAAACATCATAGCACTGGACTTTACAAATCATAGCAGGGAGCACTTCATTATGTTCCATAATTGCAGGTTTTACATTGCTTGATCTCACGTAAGTAAAGCTAATGAATCTTTGTACAGGCATAGTTCAGTTATTTCATCATGCATGTTCATTTCAATAGTGTACTATTAACAGAAACATCAGTCTTATAGGAGAAAGCCTAAATCTGTGAACAAAAATCATAGAGCTATGCATAAGTCATAGCAGTAGAGGGTTATGCATGCATTTCTACCTCTACTGTGCCCATGTAGGAACAGCTGGTTACTGTAGATGTCATGCAGGAGGAACTTGTTCTGCTCCTCATTAAAGTTTACCTTTCTTTTACAGGTGCCCACTATGTCACACCTAATGCACAACCATATAAAAGGCAAGACATATCCGGTTAAACTCCAATGTCACAAGACTTGCCTTCTCATCTATCACTTTGAGGAAAGCATGGCTCTTTTTTGCATTTCCAGCGCCCCCTTTTTCCTGCCTGGCATGCTCTGATTTTATCGTTGTAATGAAAACTAATGGTTGCTGAAGTCCGATTATTTTCAGTATCAGTAATAACCATGGAAAGCAAAAGCACACAAAATATAGAAATAAAGAAACAAAATGTCATAGTCCAGACCAGTTTTCCCTGCAGGAGATGACTGCATAAAAAGAAGACAACCAGAACCACACTTTAACCAGATTACCATCAGTACAATGTCATCATGAGCTACGAGTGTTAAATGGTTCTGCTGCTTAAGGATATTTAAGTTCCTTCCTCTATTTCTGTTTCCCTTTCTCTTTTTTGGCATGTTGTAACCTACTTCATATCAAAAGTCCTTTCATGCTGTTACACTCTATCTTTATTTTGATTTAATCTAAACTGTAAAACAAGCAACATGAAGGATCAGGTTTATGCATTCAGCCTCATCTTTACGGTGATGCTTTTATCCATATTTAAAGGTAAGAGCTGTTCATTTGGTTTGTTAACTGTTATAAACTGTATGTAAAATATAATGTTTTAATGCTGCTGTTGTCACAATCTGCCATCAAACACGCCTACATTTTTGTAATACAGGGAATAGTGAAGTTGAAATGAAACATACAATCACTCTGCATAATTTTATCACTATTGTATTGATTATTAAATATGAATTAACTTTAAACTGTAGTGCTTATTTTGTGGATTAACTGGAATGAATCTTTTATATGGTTACACAAATTCCTTCATATCCGTACTGTATGTAGGTAGAAACTGTGTGAGTCGATCTCTAGCCATCAGGTTTATGGTTTGCCTGCAGCTCATTGTATTGACCTTTTAATTTAAACTGTTCAAATAGAAGAAATGTACCTAGTATGGCTGCCAGCAAAGATCTGTCCAGACATTCTGGGGATTATCTTGAAAATGCCTCAGATAATGGGATTCTCTTCAATACTCAGTTTGTGGTTTCTCCATTTTAGTTTGCATGAGTATGTTTCATCACTACTTTGTTTACCCATGTTTGTTTGCTCTCTGTATATTTTAGTTAGGTGTTTGTGCTTGAAATCTGCTTTTCTGCTTCAGTCTAAGATCACAGCATAACAGACAAAGAGCAAATTATTACTGCTGTTAATATTGTTGTTGTAACTTCTTAGATCATCTGTCTTTTTCAGAGTTGCAGTGACCTTAGTCTGAGAATAATTACTAGAATGGCCAGGTCTGTGAGTTTGATCCCCCATGGGGAGAGTGTGTGTGTGTGTGTGTGTGTGTGTGTGTGTGTGTGTGTGTGTGTGTGTGTGTGTGTGTGTGTGCGTGTGTGTGTGTGTGGGGTGTCACTGTGTAAAAAAATCCTTTATGTTTTGTGAAGTACTTGCATAAAATATCTTTCTATTGAAGTAATATGTTTAGATGATATGTGTACTCAAGTTAGTAACTACATATAATAGGCATTATGCATTTGTATTTAGAGAAGACTGACCAAGAGAAAGTAGAATAATCCAGGTAATCATACTGGATTTACTAAACAGATTCCACATTTTTTCTTTCTTTTTTGTATAGTAGAAGACACTATTAATAATAAGGAACTGCATTTTGTCAAAATAAATATATGTCTCGCATTATAACATGAGGGAAATGAAAAGCAGAAGGTCTGAACTCATGGAACTTAAATTATAAGCCACATGCAGATGTAATGTAATTGTATGATGCAGACCGTGCAATATAGTGATCAATCCTTTACTAAATAATGTCTTGAAAGATACTGGTATGGATTCCTGACTGAAATCTCTAACAAATAACTGCAGATGCACCCAGATGATGAACTAAGTTATATGAGTCGTTAGTGCAAAATCACTAATGAAGGAATTGTGAACATGAAATTAAGTATGTAAATACATAATTAACACCACAGTTCAAGTAACACAGTCATCAGCTTTAGGTAGAGACTAAAAGGATAAGATCATGGATGCAAAGGGGCAGGAATAAGGCATCTTCACAGAACGTCAAGGCTCACTTTCCATGGCAGGGCGAAAGAGAACAGAAAACTGGAAGGATAAATGAATATGGCTACAGCTTATTTATGTTGACAGGACTTATATGATGTGGTTTTGATCACTTTGTGAAGATGTTCTGGGCATTTCCCATAGGGGATGTACCAGTGAGAGTCCACTGAGAAGAGGGAAAATGCAGGATATGTCGGAATGATTCTGTCTCTCAGCTTACTGGGTATGTTTGGAGACATCTCTGGATATACCAGAAGCTACTGCTGAGGATAGGTATGTCTGGTCTACACTGCTCAGTTTGCTACCTCATCAGGACGAGTGTTTTAGAAAAGGGTTGGATACACACAGTCATTGATTTGCTTTTGCATAACCATTAATAAAGTTGCTGCCTATCTGCAAATTAAAATACAAAACAATACTTTACTTCTTATTTTGCTAAGTAGTGCCAGATATCTATATCCAAATAGAACTGTAACAGTTCATTTAATTCATTACTCAATTGTAGTTTTCTACAAGAAAGTGTTACATTTTGGGATAATCCTAGGTCACCAATGAGGATGATTTACTTGAGTTAGTGTTTGACACCTGCCTAGGCATGGAAAACATCATCAGCATGATTGCTGGGCTTTCATAAACTGGAAAAGAGATAGCAATCACAACTGAGGCCTTACACCAGTAGTGTTTGGGGGATATCACGAAAAAATATGAAAGCAGCTTATTGTGACATTCTACTGGATGTTATAAGAAAATAATCTATATGGCAGCAATTTTTATTAATTAAAATTAGTATTTAGCAAGATTGTTCTTGCTTCTCAGATAAAACTTCAACAGCATGTTTAGAGCACATTTCTGCTAGTTCAAGAGGGAAGTGTTTATTTTAGGAAATGGAAACATTTTTAAATTATTTTCCAAGACAAGACAGAATTTCAATATGTATAGTAATGTCAGGTTTTCAAACCACACAGCGACCATCTACATCGCTATTTATTTTAGGATGTATCCGTAAAAAATAAACACCAATTCCTGGCTGGCAAATCAGATGCATCATGATATTAAAGAGTAAACAGTTTGGAACAACTCATAAGATAGTAAGCATCATTTCATATAGTGCAAAACAGTAATAGCACATGCACATAAACATGTTTGTGATATATTGTACTGCTGTGTGAAGTGTACTCCATCTGGTCTGAGTTTGTGCTTTTTGTGGGAATCAGCAGATGGTAGCTTGGCAATTTGTGGTCCACAAAACATTCTGCTGCACATAAACATAAGACCAGACTGTTAACAAGGGCAATGGGGAGAAAAAAAATAATATGAGAAAATAGGCTGTTTTATTAAAAGTTGCATCAAATTAAATATGTGCCTTAATGAATGTTGAGATGCAGGGATAGAAGAAACGGATACATCCTTAAGTAAATAGTAATGCAGAGGGTTGCTGTGTGGTTTGAAAAGCTAGTGTAGGGAGACAGCAGATTCATCTTTTTGTGTCTGCAATGCACCATTAATAATAAGAAGCTACTGCAGAATTTGGTATAAGAAGGAGACACACTGTCTGGAACGAAATGTAATATTTTTTTAGTAAATTAGTTATCCATGAGGTCCAAACACTAGCATGCAAACAGTTTCACAATTATCATAATTGATTTTGCTGTCATGTTGTCAGCTTCATCTTTTAACTTAAATGTGTTTGAATATGATATGCTTTTATAACATGTAATGTTTTATATATATATATATATATATATATATATATATATATATATATATATATATATATTTTTTTTTATATGTATATGTAGTTATAGATATAGATATGAAAATAGTAGCAATCTTCAAACCACTGCAATGTCAGTGTCGCTCATGTTGACATATTAATATTAACACGCACAGGTCGACATGTGTCTGTACGTGCTTTCATAGGTATATCCTAGACTAATGACCACAAGGCCCCTTATGAGCCTAGCTGTACAACTCTAATGTGACCCACAAATTAGATTTATATAGGGGTGATTTATTGACTGTCTCTGTCCGGCAGAGGCATAATAGCCAGAGCAGGGAGTGAATTTCCATTTACCCCACATTGGTCCAAGTTGCACTTAAGTAGGGATTGGGAGGAACTCTGCTTCACATGGATGGGAAGTCTGTTCCAGAGAACTGGAATTCTCTGAGAAACACATCAGTCTGTCCAATATGTCCTTTTTATGTTGCAAGAAAAATGTACATGTTTTAATTTATTAGTTCTGATGTTGTTTGTTTTGTAAATGTGCAAAAGTTTTATCAAAATGTGGTCCAGGGATGTCTTGTATCTCAGGCAAAGATCACCTCTGTATGATAGTGAGTAAAGAGACAAAGCTTTGAGGAGATCAGTGTAGGACATTGTGTTTACTTGCTGTATTCTTTTGTAAGGAGCTTTTGTGGATGCTCCTGCTGCTGCATGTGTCTAGTCAAGAACATACTGAAGGGGGCATTATATTCAATGATAAGCCTGGTGAAGGCCAAGTACAGTTGTATGATGACCTCTCTGGACACAGATGTCAGGCCTTTGCTTATAGGTTGAACAACATAAAAGTGTTTTCTTACTGCCTTGTAGATTTTGGTTTTGAGTTTTAAGCCATGGCTTTGGGACCAAACTTTTGTTGGTATTAGACCTTCTTGAAGTATGTTCTCATCTTGAGGAGATTGAATGACTGCTTCCAGTTTGCAATCATCCGTGAACTTGGTTAGCTAGAGACCTTTGATCTTGGCTTTATCATCTGAGAAGTAGATGCCAAAGAGAAGTGGGCCTAGCAGAGATCCCTGGAGGACCCCACTGGTGACGGGTCTTTTTGTGGAGGTGGCTTCAGTGATTTGAACCTCCTGGGTCCTATCAGTGAGCCAGCTAGCTACTCAACATGATGTAAAGGGGTTTATACCTAGTTCTGTATGTTTGTTGACAATGTCTGAGTGGGGTATTATAACAGAAGCTTTAACCAGATCTAGGCAGGCAGTATGCACCATTTTCCCCCTCATTGATTGCCATTGTGACATCTTCAAAGAATTCAAGCAGATTCACTAAGCATGACCGTCCTTTGGCAAAACCAAACTTGGGATGGATTCAGTGTCTGGAGGTCTCCTCTGTCCTTTTTGACAATTTTCATGATATCCCTTCCATGGATTTGCAAATAAAACTGGTCAGACTATGGATCTGTTGTTATCAGGGTCTGTTGAAGGCCTTCATTCATGAAGGAGAAAGACCATTGTAGTCCTACATTCACACTGCACAAAGCCTGTTTCAAGACTATAGTTCAATAATGACTCTAGAGGTCCTGATAAGTTGTATTTTAGACTATCCAACAGGCATCCTAGTATGTTGCTGTGGTCCATTGAAGCCATGCTCTTGGTTTTAATGAGTACAGCCAGTGCATGCTCCCTAGTTATAGTTGGAGGGGTTATGTTTGAGGGTATTTTGGGGGTAAGGTTGGGGTGAAAGGGGGTAAAGTTGGAACTAAATTTGTCCTGTCATAATTTTGCTATATGATCAGGCTCACTGAATAAGACACCTTTATCCAACAGCTCAGCACACTGCTATGAGCTGTCTTTATGATTTCTGACATAGTTGTAGAAGTCCTTATGATTATCTTTCACCTAGTAGGCTATCTTATCCTCAAAGCTGGGTTGACATGATTAGTCCTCTTAGTTGCCTATTTAAGGTGATGACAGAGTTTTTATCTTTATAGGAATTACCCTTTCCAATTTTTGCCATATTTGTTTCCTTTTGTTGTATATCCTGTTTAATTTGGGATACTACCAGAGAAGTTTGTTTCTGGGTCTAGTGCTGGGCTTATTTCTGGTAGGTACAGCAGCTCTATGCAGCCACTGAAATAGTTGTACAGAGTTTCTAAGAGCAATTCAGCATAGGCTGCTGTGTTCTCTGGATTTGGTGGGACACTGAATTTTGACACACCATTAGTTAAAGGTAATTTGCCTTGGAATAGTTCAAAATTGTTACTGGTTTTAATGGGATTACAGTGTTAATTTTGATATCTAATGAATGAGACATGGGGGTGTGCATAATTCTCCCATATTTGTGAGCACAAGGTCCAGTTTTTTGGCTTCTGTAGTGGGCGAATTCACTATTTGATCAAGGATATTTGTAATTGCAAAGTCTAAAATTCTCTGTGCATGAAGATTTGAGGCCATGTAGGATTCCCAGTCTATAGAGGGATAATTCAAGTTTCCCACAAGTAGGGTGTTAGGTTGGATGGTAAATGTCACCAGTACATCCAAGTATGGATTGTGAACATTTGGGAGATGAGGGGTAAGCGATAGCTGTCTAGGATATGGTAAAGGAATTTATCTACAGTGATCTGCACATGGAGAAACTGCAGCATATCATCCTGTTGAACCACCCTAGTGGTATACGTGTTACTCATTTTTATAGAGACACATCCACCTTTAGGCCTTGTCTGTGCAGCTATGGGTGTAAAAGTGTTTAAGGCACTGAACGCATGTACTGCTGTGGTACTTTCTGCCACTTTAAACAATGTCTCAGTAACTGTACAGATGTCTATTCTATCAAGTGTGGGGAGGGTTTCAAGAGAGTGCAGGTTTTTTTTTTTTGTTATTTATGCTCCTGGATACTGCGGTGGTGGTGCTGCAGTAGCGTTGTCGCCTCACAGTAAGACGTTGTCCAGTTCGATTCTCAGCTAGAGCGTCTTCTCCATGGAGACATGCGTGACTAGGCGTACCTTCATTGAAGGTTGTGCATCAGGGCTGGCAACTCAGCACATAAAAATCTACTGCCAATCATTAGCAGACCGGAGTTCTGCTGTGGCGACCCCTAACTGGGAAAAGCTGAAAGACACAACAAAAGTTATTTATGCTCCCGGCATTGAGCAGTAACATCTTGAGGTACAGTTGAGTTGACTTTACTAGGATTGTCAATTTGGCATTGCCTAAAAAAGGCACTCTGGGGGAGGATATCATTTTAGCCAGTTTTCAAAAGCCTAGAGGAAACATTAGTTTATGTGCGCATTGTGTGCTATATGAGGTGGGTATTGTGTGCATGGTTTTGACAACCTGATGTGCACTTATATATAGGAGTTTAGTTTCCAATGTTATTGTGTAAGTACATCTCTCACATACTGTGTCTGCCTCTTTTAGGCTAAAGTGTTTGTCGATAAACATAAGACAATTATTAATTTTATTTATTTCACATTCGTTTACCAGGAAAGTCCAAGTGGGCAGTTATCCATTTTCAGCAGAGGCCCAGGGCGAAAGTTCCAAAGGAGAAAAAAAAAAAAAAATTGCATTATTTACATGTAGTACTTAGTATTACATAACAATATTGGAGATAACATACAGACGGAGGAATACACATTAATGGTATTTGCATACAAGGAATAGAACAGACTTACTAAGAGTTTCATATGTTAGGTTGCCATGAGATAGGTATGCGTTACATTTATATGATACAAAAAATGTTCCTATAAGTAGATAATAAGTTTAGTTATAATAAAGAGCTATTTTATGGTTCCTGTAGAACAGGATTGAGACAGGAGAGTAAAGGGATTAACATAGGAGGGAAAGTATGTAGTGGGATCTGAGTGTCAGGAGTAGAGTGTTGGGTAAGGACACATATGAAGCATTAGAAGAAACAAGGTTAGTAGACTGTATGTTAATAAGGAGCAGGTGATTTTGTGTTAGGGAAGTAGTGATAAGGTGAGTCAGGGGGAGTAGAATGCTAGGTTGTATTCTGCACCATCTCCAGCAAGGACTAGCTTAGCCATTGAGCACCCTATTCAACCACAGCCTAAGTATTGGCTTCATTGCAGCAGAGTGGAGAACAGCCATTGGCATCCCCTTGCACAAAGGTGGTGCCACTACTACTCAGGAAACTATCACCCGATTAGCTTGACATTATTATGGATCTCATAAACAAGGACGTAGGCAATCTCCAAGCATTTGACCCCACCCAGTTTGGATTCGTCAAGGGCAGATCTTGCCTGTTGAACCTGAATGACTTCTTTGAGACTGTCACCAAGGCCCTGGATGAGGGAAAGTCAGTACATACAGCTTACCTTGACTTGGATAGGGCATTTGACACAATTTTCCACTCACACATCATTGAAAAGCTAAGACAACTTGATGTAAATCCCTGTCTCATTAGGTGCGTGGTCAACCGACTCATCGATAAGATCCACAAGGTCAAAATAGGTGCCTCCACCTCCAACAGCAGACCTGCCACTAGTGGTGTTCCCCAGGGATCTGTCTGGGGCCCCTACTGTTTGGCATCTACAAAGACAAAGGGCCTGTGGCTGACCAAGTTTGTGGATGACTGTAAGTTGGGTGCTGTCATTGACTCCCTAGATGATGTTACCATAATGCAAGAGGATCTCACAACAACAAATGACTGGTGCCAAAGTCATGGCCTTAAAATGAACACAAAAATGTATTATCATGCAATTTGTCAAAAACATGACCTCTACTAATTACCACATCAACGGCAGCTCCCTAAGCATACAACCTGTGGTGAGAGACCTGGGTACTCAGGTTGACAACAATCTCACATTTGACCATCATGTAGCACAGTGGTCAGAAAATGCTTTCACCGAGTTCATTTCATAAGTAAAGGGATTGCATCCAGAAAAAAAGAGGTTATTACCTCTCTGTACTCCTCCATCATTAGGCCAATAATTGAGTATAACACCCCGTTTGGTATGTACCTCTCCAAACACCTGTATCAACTGGAAAGGCCACAGAAATATCTCACAAAGAGAATGGCCTCCAACACCTCAAATCACTATAGGTTCATAGGTTGGTACTAGGCTATCAGCCCTAGGGTCTATACAAGCCTAGCCATAACAATTCCCTGGCTATCTCTTCCCACACTATTTACTTCTCTGGACCCCTGTCTAGCAGGGTGACTGATGTGATCCCCGGGGTGATCCCCGGGGTGAATTTCCTTTCTCCCATCCAATCATCAAGGTTCCTTCTGAAGAGGGCCAAAGAGGCACTCTGCTTGACATGTATGGGGAATCTATTCCAGAGTCTGGGGAGTCTCTGGGTCAGGAACCTATCCTTCCAGCATGTTTTGTTTATTGTGATGACAAGGTTTAAATCCCTGGAGCATGTGACTCTGAGGGATTGGGATTTCTTTAAGTGTAGCATGTCCAATAGCTCTGGGCTTGACATGGGCTTGCTTGTTAAGCAGAGATCGCCTCTGAGTAGACAATATGTGACAGAGTATAGCTGGAGTTTTTTAATGCGGTCAGCATAGGGCATCTGCTTTAGGCCTGTGATTCTTTTAGTGAGGTATTTCTGCAGCCTTTCCAGTTGTTGCAGATGCCTTGAGAGGTACATACCCAACGGGGCATTGCATTCTAGAATGGGTCTAATGAGGGATGAGTACAGTGGGACAATTACCGCCTTTTTTCTGGATGAAAAGCCCTTAGTGATGAGGTGTGCCACATAGAAGGATTTCCTGACTGTTGTGGCGATATGGTTATCGAAGGTGAGACCACTGTCCCCCTGTGTCCTTAAGTTTCTTTTCACACTTTCAGTGTTTAGTGTACTGCCACCTATATGGTAATTCACAGGTACATGTTTTTTCCCAAAGGGGATAACTATACATTTCTTGGCATTGAGCTTGAGCCCATGGCTCTGGCACCAAGCATCTGTTTCTGTAAGGCCCTTTTGTAGAGTATCCACATCATTTGGGGATTCAATAATGGCTCCCAGTTTGCAGTCATCTGGGAACTTTGTTAGCCAGAGTCCCTTAGTGTTGGCCTGTACTTCAGAGAAGTAGATGCCAAACAAGAGCAGTCCCAGGACTGAACTCTGAGGTACTCCACTTGTCACTTGTCTGGAGCTGGATTTGGATTCGACTACTTTTACAGTTTGGGTTTTATCAGTAAGCCAGTTAGCAACCCATTGGGTGATGTAAGGATTAATGCCCAGCTTAGTAAGTTTATCTATGATTCCAGAGTGGGGGATGGTGTCAAAGGCCTTGGCAAGGTCTAGATAGGCTGCGTGAACCACCTTACCATTGTCCATGGCTCTGGAGACTGATTCAAAGAAGTCAGTCAGGTTCAGGAGACAAAATTGTCCCTTCACAAACCCAAACTGGGTGGGGTCCAGTGTTTGAAGGTTGCGATGACCTTGTTAATAAGTTCCATGATAATATGCTCCATGGCCTTGCAGATAAGGCTCGTCAGACTGATGGGACGGTAGTTTCTGGAATCCAAGGTGGATCCCCCCTTGTGGAGTGGGATAACTGTAGCTCTGTGCCACTCAGTGGGCATGAAACCTGAGGTAAGATTAAACATGACACTTAGGTGAGGTGCCAGTTCATATTGTAGTTCATTTAGTACACAGCCCGGGATGTCATCTGGTCCCATGGATGCGGTATTCTTAGCTTTGGAGAGTGCGTTTTTTACCTGTGTGGCCATTTTTACCTGAATTTGGCAATCTTCCGGTATTGAGATGGGCCATTTAGGGGGTGAGAGGGGAGTGAAGTTGGCACTGAATCGATCTGCCAGGATATTGGCAATATCCTTGGATCAGTATATTTAATGCCATTCTGTTTTAGCTCAGAGTAGATCTGAGCATTGCCATTTAGATTCTTGACATAGTTATAGAATGCCTTGTGGTTGTGTTTGGAATCTTTGGCAATTTTATTTTCATATATCACTATCACTCTATTCAGTATCATACATGCTCAGAGGTGATCTGTGTCTTGTCTACAAGGCAATATTGGACTTTGCCCTACTAGAGATGCTCCATATCCGTAATTCTAACTCCTTGTGCATTACCCACTCAAAAGGCCTAAATCTAATATGCAACATCAACAAAACCTACTCGAGAGACAGGTTTGTCTCCCAGAGGCTACCCCATCTCTGGAATTGACTTCCAGTATATGTCAAACAGAGTACCTCGCCAACCCTCTTCAAATGCAACCTTGATGGGTGGATGAGAAACCACAAATTTGTCCCAGGGTTTCCACCTGTGTCCCTCATTGACAGGGGTGACAGGTGCTGACTGAGGTTTCTTTTTTGGGGATAAACTCTTGGCTAGGGTTGTAAGGGCCCCAGGGCCCTTAGCCTACTAACCTCCTATAATCTTATTCTCCAGAATGGGCTAAGGAATAGAAGAAGATAAGGCAAAGTGAATGTGAGGTATGCTAATTAAGGTAAGGTGGGCAGAAAGAAGAAGGGTGTAAGCTTTACTGAGGAATAAGGGGAGAATAGGGTAGAGCAGAGAATTGAAGAGGTATGTTTGATGTTCAGGGAGGGTAGAGAATGGTTGCTTTGAGAGGCTAAAGGACAGGAAGAATAGCCAGAAGTAGAGCATGAGCAAAGTCAGGTGTGGATTAGATGTGTCTTAAGAAGTTTTTTGAACCATACTGGGGATAGCAGCAATTAAGATGGGTTGGAGAATAGTTGTAATATAGAGTGTCCCCAGCATTGTTGTTGGATTTTGTGACTTGTAGTAAAGATATGTTGGAGGATCTAAGGGCACATTTGTTTGAATAGAGTTGAAGGAGGTTTTGAAGTGCAGGGCACTTATCAGGTTGGTATATCACACTGTGGTCAGTGGTAAATTGGGTATAAGTTAAGTAGCTGGGTAATTCTAACCAGCTGAGTTGTCACAGAGCAGTGTGGTGGTGGGATCTATGCAGAGAGTTTGCTGCAAATTTGGCTATTTTGTTGTAGCAAGCTTCTAGTTTAGCTAAATATGTTTTATTTAGGTTGGTAAATGTTGGAGTAGCATAGAGTAGAAAGTAGGTGGGTTCTGGCAACAGATTGTTTGGTAGAGTTGGAGAGAAACAGTTATTCTAAGCAGCGTTCCTAGTTTTATCTGTCTCTTTTTAATGATCTGAGATAGGTGTTTACTGAATTTCAGGTTATTGTCAATTAGAGTGCCAAGCAGTTTTGTTTGAGATACAGTAGTTATTATGGTATTGTTGGATGAATAGATAAGGGATGAGGATAAACTATCAATGGATTTGTTATGCCCAAGAGCATTAGGATTAAGAATCAGTTCTGTGTTAGAGGGCTATGACTCGATGGTTAAAAAAGACCATTGAGTTATTTCTTGGAGCTGTAGAAAGGAGGGTGCACTGTGTCAGATGTGTGAAATATTGCTATAGTGATGCAACTGGATTGACTAGATATGTTTAAAATTAAATAGACTCAGACTATGATTATCCCAACTGTGGTGCCTATTAATAGATAAACATTGAAATTCTTATCTACCTGACCTTACTGACGGTATCACTTTTTATGGTTTGACAATTTACAGTTCCATAGGTTTATAGGAAAGTACTAGGCAATCAGTACAGACATTTACAAGCCTTACTGTAAACCATATTCAGAAATTCCATCCAGCTTCAAGAAGGCAACATAGGATACACTGATGAAGAATTTTAAGCTGCTAATCAAACTATAGGGTTACCAAGAAGGTGGCAAGGGTGCTGTTTGACATGTTGGGTTCCAGAGATGGGAGATACATTTGTTTATGAATCAATCAAGCCATTTGTTTTCTGTAAGTCCTTTATCCTGGTATCTGAGGAGCCATTTGCTCTTTGGAGGAATAGGAGGTCAAGGAGAATCAGAAATGTCATGACTCAAAAGGCTACTTACAGATCAAAACGGAGGAGTCTGTAAGAGGCTGAGTACACAAACAGAAGACTGACAGTCTGTTCAAAGAAGTGAAGGTTTTGAGGGCATTGATCTTTTTAGTTAAGAATAACTAAGATCCCTCTAATTTTGGGATACTTTTAGAAAATAAATGCAAAAAGTTACATATTCAGTAGTGGTCCTGATGAAGATGAGTAAATAACAATTAGGACTTAAGACTTTGTATCTAGAGGAGAGATGCACTTGGAAATAAAATGAGCCAAATAGAAGGTTTTTCCAAATGACATAGGGGATATGATCATCAAAAGCTAAGGCATTAATACATCACTGCTTAGCTTTCTTATAAGAGTGCCCGAAATTACCCACAAGGGCAGCTAGCCTAGTACTTGCCTATCAGCTGTGGAAGGAGGCATACATAACTTGTGTGTGTCAGTCGAGTTATAGGATGTGCTACTGAGGTCTAACCTAATATCTACAAATTACAACAAGATGCTAACAAACAGACTTATGGTCCCACATCTTCCTTCGCGCTTGCACTGAACCTAGCAGTGTTAATGTCTGAGCTTGAGGCAATGTTCCCGATGTACACATCTGTATGTACTTTTGGTAACCTTCAGGTTTACTGATGCCCATATTTAACTGCTTTATGGCACTAATACCATAGGAGTATTGAATGTGCGCATTCAGGTTAAACACTGGTTTCCTGTGGAAGCATTTTCACACTTCAGGTATTGCTACTGTTGTGACAAACCTGTAAGTGTTCTAGATCATTTTCTCTGACTGGGATCCCCTGACTTTTATACCTCTTCACCATTGTATTCTTGTAAACAGGCAATCACATTCATTCACTGAGTCATCAAGCTGCCTTGCATAATCAATGAGTCTGCTCAGCACGGTAACTGCTGTTGTTCTACCTCCTTCATGTTTTGGTCATTGTTGTTCATCGTGCTTCACATGTAATGCATATGTAACTCTTAAGGCATTGTTTTAATCTTCAACTTTCTGCTCTGCTGTTATCATGAAGTAATTTTGGAGACTCTGTGTCTACTCTGCACTTTGAAAGTACAGCACAAGCAGTCAAAAGAAAGTGCATCCTTTGCAGTTGAATGCAAACTGCTGGACCCTATTTCTTTTGATACCCTCCTCATTGGCTTTCCCTTGGATACATTTGCTGTTTGTGTACATTCCATCTAGGTTTTGTGATCATATTATGAGGATATTTGATTTGTTAATGAACCCAGACAAACTGTTTGCCTGCATTACCATCCAGACATGCTCTATTTAAAATAAAGTGTATTAGCATTCATACAGTGCACAGCTTTCTGCTTTTATTTTATCAATGAACGTGGACACTAAGGAGGCTTCCTTGATGTAATTTCTGATAATAGTTGGAGATGAAATATGCTTTACATGAAGTGCAAATAGTAGTTGCTGATCTTTGCCATCCATTTCTCCATATAAGTTCTCTTCCTTAGTAATTTGTAAACAAAAAGGAATGTAGTATTATAAAGGGGGTTCCTATTACCTTGTCGAATTCCTGAAACTTCGAAGCTGAGAACATCGAACTCAGATGTTTGAAGTTCCAGGAATTCAAACACACCAAAAAAATAAATAAATAAAAACCCTAACAGCAATTTAACTGTTGCAAGCAGGGGGCAGGCCCCCCTGTACCCCCCACTCTTTAAATATACCAACTCCAAGATCGCAATACAGTGCAGAAAGTGAAGATTTCCCTTTACCGCACTGTAGTGTGATCTCGGAGTTGTTATATTTAAAAAGCAGGGGGTGTGGGGAGTACAGAGGGTTTTTCTCCCTTCTTGCAAGAGTTTTCTGTGTTTCTTTTGTTTTTATTTTTTATTTTAACATTGTCGAAGTTCTGAAACTTCAAACATAAGGTTTCGACCTTATGGTGTTCGAAGTTTCGGAACTTCGACAAGGTAATAGGAACCCTTGTAAAGGACATTACTGAAGTATTTATGACACTATACATTTCTTAAAACAAGCAGTGCAGTGCCTATCTGCAATGATAGTTGTAACTTAAAATGTAAGAAGCTTAACATCCATTCATCTAATCATAAGGTCTTCATGGACAATATTCTTGTTTATGTTGGCTAAAAGTACAGCTTTTTTTATTGCCCTTAATTCTGTCAGTCTATCGACCTCAGTACTGTTAACAACAGTAACTGACAAACACCTTAGTGATGTGACGTAAAACAGGGAAATCAAGATCTACCCTCCATGTAGATTAATTATGGTAGCCTAGGATACAGCTTCTCAGCCCATTCTCACTCTGCAGCCAGCTTTAGAGCAAACTCTTTCAGCACAGAAGCTGTCTAGGAACAGGACAGACCTTCATGAATGGAAACTGAATCAGGGCATCTTCTAGGGACTCATCTGTCTGTAGTAACAACTGTAGTAGATCTATTTGCCTCATCACACAAATGGTATGATATTGGAGATGAGGAGAAAGTAAAACTAGATGTAATATGATGTTATATATTTGCATGTATACTGCAGTACTGTGGCATGGAGCACTGCTGTTGATGGTGTCACTTCCTATGTCACACATCAGCACAATCAGAAGGTAAAATGTTCATTTTTCAGATATCCTACTGCATGGGAACTTTATTTTTTTAAACAAGAAACAGCTTTATTAAATAATCACATATGATATAGGCAATTATATATTTATATAAAAGAAAACAAATCATACTGACCTAATCTTAGCTGCAAGCATTTTACATCATAAACCATTATAATTATT
>NC_056743.1:1849654351-1849753306 GCF_019279795.1 Protopterus annectens | reverse complement strand
CCAATAATCCATTGGTAGCCACCATCAGCTACTAGCAAGAGTCAGGCATGGTTCTAAAGTCAACAGAGTCTAGGATAAAAATCTAGAAACTGACTACAGTGAAAACACAGTTCAAGGAAATACCAGGATTCTAGCACCTCGGAAAGAAGATGAAACAGGCAGAGCTGAAGAAGAATGGCAGAATCTCAAAATACCATATGTTAAGACTTCAGAATGTATACGCAGCCATGCCAGGCATGTAAATAAGATACATAAAACAGGTGGTGGTGGAATGCAGACGTTCACAAAGTTATCAAAAGAAAGGAGGAGTGCAATAAAAATGGAAGACAGAAACAAAATGCCTAAGAAGGAGCAGTAGTTGGCTAAGAGGCTAAAAGTAAACTAACAAAAAGCACCACAAGAACCAAGGTACAATAAAAACCACCAAATAAAAACCTCGTATGAACCAACAAATCAGCAAGGGGAGGTGGAAAACTAGTGTACCAAGCTGTTTATTAACCTCTTTTGTCAAAAGACTTCATCAGAATGAAATACTTAGGTTCATAGGTTCATAGGTTCATACTAGGCTATCTGCCCTAGGGCATTTATAAGCCTAGCCAGAGTGTGTTTGGCTTTCGCCACCCATTTTAAATTAATTTTGCTATGCCCTTTTTCGAGGTTAGTATACTGTGCCTCTGTCTAACAGTGACACAGAAGTGATACCCGGGGTAAACCTATGATCTCCCATCCACTCATCAAGATTCCTCTTGAAGAGAGTCAATGAGGGACTCTGCCTAACCTGTACTGGGATTTTATTCCAGAGTGGAGGGAGCCTCTGGGTTATGAATCTGTCCCTCCAGCATGTCCTATTTATTTCAGTGCTGAGGTTCAAGTATCTCGAGTGCATAGCTCGATGGGATTTGGATTTTCTGAGGTGCAGCATGTCCATTAATTCCGGGTTGGACATGGCTTTACACGTCAGGCACAGATCGCCTCTGAGCAGGCGGTATGCCACTGAGTAGAGCTGGAGTTTTTTTAACCGGGCAGCATATGGCATCTGTTTGAGCCCTATGATCCTCTTGGTAAGGTATTTTTGGGGTCTTTTCAGTTGCTGCAGGTGTCTGGTAAGGTACATCCCAAAAGGGGCATTGTACTCAATTATGGGCCTGATGAGGGATGAGTAAAGAGGCACGATGACCTCCCCTGATCTAGATGTGAATCCCTTCATGATTAGGTGGACTATATAAAATGTTTTTCTAACCACTTTGGCCACGTGGTTGTCAAATGAGAGATTGCTATCAACTTGGGTCCCCAGGTCCCTAATTATTTCTTCTGTACTTAATGGATTACCACCTATGTGGTAATTTGTGGGCACTTTGTTTTTGCCAAAGGGTATGACTATACACTTTTTGGCATTTAGCTTGAGGCCAATGCTCTGGCACCAGTTGTCTGTTTCTATGAGGCCCTTTGGAAGGATGCTTGTGTCGGCTGGAGAGTTGATTATGGCGCCCAGTTTGCAGTCATCTGTGAACTTAGTCAGCCACAGTCCTTCCGTGTTGGCCTGTACCTCCGAGAAATATATACCGAACAAGAGAGGTCCCAGGACTGAGCCTTGTGGGACGCCACTTGTAATTGGTTTGGAGTCTGACATGGCTCCAGCAATTCTAATCATGTGGGTTCTGTCCTTGAGCCAGTTTGCAACCCATCTAGTGACAAAGGGGTTTATATTTAAGCTGGTGAGCTTATCTATAATGCCCGAGTGGGGTATTGTATCAAGGCTTTTTGAGGTCCAAGTAGGCTGTGTGGACCACCTTCCCCTCATCAATGGCCTTGGTGACTGTTTCAAAGAAATCAACCAGGTTTAAGAGGCAGGATCTGCCCTTAACAAAGCCGAACTGGGTAGGATCCAGTGTCTGTAGGTCCCCAATATCTTTATTTATGAGGTCTATGATGATCCTTTCCATAGCTTTGCAGACTAAGCTAGTCAGGCTTATGGGGCGATAGTTTCCAGGATCCATTGAGGCACCACCTTTGTGGAGAGGGACCACTGTTGCTGTACGCCACTGTTTGGGTACATATCCTGTAGTAAGGCTAAGATTGAACAGTAGTTTTATGTTTGGGTTTAGCTCTTCTTGGAGTTCATGTAAGACGCAGCCCGGGACACCGTCTGGTCCCATTGATGCTGTGTTTTTTGCTTTGGAAAGGGCAGCTCTTACCTGAGCATCTGAGATGTCAGGGGGGCAGCACTCTGCTGGGATAAATATTTGCCCTTTTGGTGGGGAGGGGGGGGAGAAGTTTGCACTGATCCTGTCACCTAGGATGTTGGCAATGTCTGTGGGTTTGGTGTATTTTTTGTCATTTTGGACTAATTCTGAGCATATCTGGGAATTCCCACCCAGGTTCCTAACATAACTAAAGAAAGCCTTGTGATTATCCTTAGTGTCCTGTGCAATTTTTCTCTCAAAGCTGGCCTTAGACGATTTTATGTGTGCCCGTAGTTTTCTTCTAATACTGATCAGAGATGCCTTCCCTTTTTGGGATTTTGCTCTATCATGTAGTAGATTCCTCCTTCTATTGTATAGTTTGTTTATGGCTGGGGTCCACCAGACAGGATGTCTGCCTTTGGAGGATTGGGTCTTGGTTTTATTTGGGATTGCATGATCCATGCATTCCTGAAGGTGTTCATAGAATGCGTTTATGAAGGATTCTGCGGTCTGGGCCGTATTTTCCACAGGCCCGGGGGCTTTGAAGGATTCCACCTCGGTTTTGAGGAGTGTGAAATTTGCTTTAGAGAAGTTTTTCATTGTGGTTTTCAGGGCAGGGGGTGGAGTCAGGATGTGAATATCCAGTGAGATTAGTTTATGGTCTGATCTTACCAGTGAGGGATACACTTCTCGTCTGGAGCATAGAGTCCCCATGTTGGTGATGATCAGGTCCAGTATGTTTTGCCCTCTTGTGGGAGTGGTAACAAGTTGTTCCATAGCATTTGAGTTTATAAATTCTAGGAACCTTTGGGCTAGGGTGTTGGAGCTAGAGTAATGCTCCCAGTCTATGTTTGGGTAGTTGAAGTCGCCCAATATAATGGTGTTTGGAGAGACCTTCATATTTTCCAGTGTTCTCAGGAAGGCCGAGTGGGGTTCCTGGGTTTGGGAGGGTGGTCTGTAGCAGGCTATAAACTGGAAGGCAGTTTTACCCACTGTTAGTTGCACATGGATAGTCTCTGATGCTTCGTGCTGTGCCACCAACCTGAGGTGTGGGTATCTTTGACGAATATTGATACTCCCCCTCCTTTTGTGGTATGGTCCAAGTTTTGAGGCCGAAAAGCATGGTGTGAGGTATAACCTGGTAGTGCTGGGGTGCTCTTGGGAGCCTTGAACCAGGTTTCTGTTACTGCACAGATATCAATGTTCTCCATGCTAAGGAGAGTTTCAAGTGTGTGCATCTTGAGGTTTAGACTTCTGGCATTGAGTAGCATTACTCTTAGTTTCTTATCCCTTGTGGTACCTATGGAGATGGGTTTGTCTTTTGAGCCTTGCCTAAAAAAGACACTATGGGGGTAGCAAGAGCCTTTGCCAATATCCGAAAGCCCAGGGGTGACAGGTGCAAGCCGTCCCTAGTGAAGCATCGTGGCTTGTCGAGCATGTCATCCCAGGCTGACAGGCATTGGATCCCCTTTGAATGACACCAATTCTTAAGCCAATTGTTGAAATTGATCATCTTGTCTTCATATTGTGGCATCATTCTTGGTGAGGGTAAAATGCTACTCAAGGTCAGGGTCATACTTACCTGGGCTACATGCTCAGAGAGCTCCTCTATGTCTCTTTTCATGTAGTCCAGGGAGGTACGTCTGAGGTCATTCACACCAGCATGGACAATGACTGAGTCATATTTGTACTTGCCTTGGAGTGACCTGAGTGCTTGTGTTATGTGGCGGATCCTAGCGCCCGACAGGCAGCTCACCGTGACCTTCTCCTTGTTCAGCCTGGTGAGCGGGACGTCAGTGTGCATGACGATAGAGTCACCTATTACAAGTGTATCAGGTGTGTTGTTTAGCTTTAAGGGCTGTGACTATTCGGCACACTGGCTTTGTGAGCTATGTGTTGCACGTGTTTTGTTTTGGGGTAGCGGTTGCTTGGGTGTCTGCTTTGGAGGTCTCTGCTGATTAGGCAGATTTTTATTTAGAGCCTCCGAGTATGTTTTTGTGTGTTTATGTGTTTGGTTTGCTGTCGTGGTAGATCTATGTGAGACTGGAATTGTAGTGAGTGTGGTTTCCTTCTCCTCCTGACTGGTTTTGCCAGTACTGAGTTGAGAGAGCTTAGCCTCCAGTATGGCTATATGGTTGCATCTCTCACATGTGTTGGAATTTGTTGGGAGTAGGAGAGAGTTGTCTGTGTACATGAGGCAGTTGTAACATTGCCTCAAGATTCCCAGATTCACCAGCTGGACCAGAGAGGAGATTGACAACTGACCTTTGGACATGCTAGAATAGTATTGGGAATTCCTTTATAATTGGAAAAAAATGGCCAATGGGGAATGAGGTACTCAAGGGGAGTTTGTGAGGGTGTAGTGCTTTTAATATTTTAGTGCTGACTTATATAATTGCTTTAGTGAGCAAGTGCCAGGTAACTTAAATGCAATGTATTTCAGGTAACTTAAATGCAAAAACGACAAACAGTAACTTTCTTTCAAGTGAAACAAGGAAATAAGTACAGTAAGCAATGCAGATATCACTAGGGATCCACTGAAGCACTGAAAAGCCGCGTTTTAGGTGGAATTAGCATTTCAGGGAAATAACAAGCAAACAAACAAGCAGCATACAAATAAAGCTAGATTCAGCAGGCCTGGATCTAGTCTATGCTACAGCAAACAAGGAGTACCAATTTCAGTAAGAAACCGTTCAAATATGCAGGCACTATAGGCCTTTAACCAGAAATTCCCAGCTCAGAAGGGCAGAGTCCAGCCTCTCCTTCCACAAGAGTGCAGACCACAAACCCTTTTAATGTAAAATATCTGGCCTGAAGCCAAAATGCTTAAACCAGAATTAATACACTTTTAGAATAACAGATACTGAGCCCTCAATCAGCAGTTCCCAACTTAGAAGGATGTAAGCTACCTGTTCTGCCACTACAGTGCAGACCACAAACCTTCTTAATGTAAAACAACTGGCGTGAAGCCCAAGTGCTTAAACCAGAATTAATACACTTTTAGAATAACAGACACTGAGCCCTCAATCAGCAGTTCCCAACTTAGAAGGATGTAAGCTACCTGTCCTGCCACCACAGTCTAGGCCACAAACCTTCCTAATGTAAAACAACTGGTCTGAAGCCCAAGTGCTTAATCCAAAAGACTTAGAATGATAGCTACACTTTAATCAAGTTACTACCAAGCAGTAATAAATACAATTGAATACTTTAAAGAATGCCTGGATTAGTGCTCAGGTTATACAAACAAAGCTAGATTCAGCAGGCCTGGATCTAGTCTATGCTACAGCAAATAAGGTGTACCAATTTCAGTAAGAAGCAGTTTAGATATGTAGGCACTATAAGCCTTTAACCAGAAATTCCCAGCTAGAAGGGCAGAGTCCAGCCTCTCCTCCCATATGAGTGCAGACCACGAACCCTTTTAATGTAAAATAACTGGCCTGAGGCCCAAGTGCTTAAAATAGAATTAATACACTTTTAGAATAACAGACACTGAGCCCTCAATCAGCAGTTCCCAACTTAGAAGGATGTAAGCTACCTGTCCTGCCACCACAGTGCAGACCACAAACCTTCCTAATGTAAAACAACTGGTCTGAAGCCCAAGTGCTTAAACTAAAAAGCACACTATATTTAAACACTCACATACCCAATCAAACAATGTCCTACTACAATTACTTAACAAATTAAGCTAAAATGCTTTAATTAATAACAACATTGACAAAATTAAGACAAAAATAAAATCAGTCAGAAATACATCACTTCTTATTAATATAAACCCTTCTAGTTTTCAAAAAACATTTAATATTTACCATATCATTAAGCCCAGGTAACTTGTCTGCCCATAATTTAATCTGCCATAAGGTTTCTTTCTGTTCTAAATAGTTCTTAAAATCCCCTCCTGTAATATCCAAATGATCCTGTTATACTACAGAGAAAAGAAACGTCTTATACTTTGGACACTGTAAAGTATGCTTGAACAAGGCATTTTTGGTATCTTTTTTCTTTATACAAGTGTTCCCTTATACATTTAAATGGTCATCCCCACATAAAAAGCAGGTCAACCTGAACAAACAGAAACACAAACAACCCCCCTAGTCTTACAATTGAATCTCTCTTTAATAGTAAAGATATATGTGGGGTTGGTCAACAAAACAAAGAGGCCTTCTAGTATATATCGGCAAGCATTACAATGACCAAACTTGTACATCCCACTAGATTTCTGGGTAAAGTACCATTAGGCGCAATCTTTGTGTTATCTTGTTGTAAAAAAGTTTTAAATTAACATTATTCTTATAAACAAATTTGGGTGTATTCCCCACAGTATTATATAATTCCTTATTACCTTGTAAAATGTTCCGGATACTGTGAATAATGGAACGTATATTACGACTATCAACCGTCATATCTAAAGCACAAACCGATCTTTTCTTACTATAATTTTCATTTCCTAAAGTTTTTTAATTGCTCACAAAAGGATGTTTTAAAATAGGGGGAAATACAGTATTTCTCTTGTCCATTATTTCTGCTTCTATTTGTTCTAAAACAATTTATCATAACCTCTGTTTAAAAACAAATTGGTTAGAAAAGAAAATTCTTCTTTTAAACATAAGTCATTAGTGGTCATTCTACTTGCTCTAATGTACTGGCCTCTAGGCAAATTTGTTTTTATAAAATACGGATAGTCGCTATTGTAGTGTAAATAACTATTAGTAAAAATTCTCTTTCTATAAATTGTCCACCACTGTCGTGTTGCTGACAGTACCATAGTGTCTTCATACTGCTCAAGTGTATGGTGTCATAATCTTCAGCCTCTGGAGACATGCTGACCTGAGATATGTGGATTCTTACTGCTGCTTTGGATGTGCACAGTTAACTTACCAGAATAAAACCCAGTACATGTGTGACTCTTACCATTGTGGAACACATGCAGTCTGCTTCATGACAGTAATACATATACCCAATGGATACATATGTATCTTTTTTTAAATACCTTTATTGGATTATCACTTGTGACATACTCAAACTTACATTTATATAAAAGTAATCAAGACATATTAAAAGTTCACATTTACAACCATTATAGGATGCATAACAATATATGAGTTGTGTAATCTATATAACATTACATAAATTATTCAATTCCTGCTTTCTCTTAAAACTCAGTCCTCCTCCTCCTCCAAAACATTTTTCTCTGTGTATTTTTCCCACAATTTCCATTTTTTCTATGTCATTTACTTCTACCCTTTTCTGACAATCCCACTTCCAGTTCTTTTATCTCTGTTACAATATTCACTACTTCAAGTATATCTGGTAAGTAGTTCATATCCTGTATCCCAGCTAAAAATAAATCATTGCCTTAGTTACACTCATTTGATCTCCTAGTATTCCTGACAGAATACTTTGTAGGGAACTTTTAAAGTCTGACATCTTATTGTACTCCCAAAACATGGGTTCTCATTTCCCTCTTTCTTCCTTATGACACCTCCACCATTTGCCATCTACCTGAGGAAAAATTCTTTGGATTCTGCTTGGCTTATAAAAGTATCTATGCAAACAACTTGTAGGCAAAAATCCTAAATCTTCTGGACTTTGTTGCTTATTTGGGAGTCATACATATGTCCTCCCATTGTTGCATATATGTATCTTGAGGTGATAGCTGTATATGTTGCAGCCATCATGTTTATGGGTGACAGATATGTGCAATATCTACCTGAATAAGCAGTGCAGAAGTGCTAGGTGATGTCCAATAGAAATGTCATGTGCAACTATTCACCTGGTGCATCCCCAAAAGACACATGGCAGTTGTTCCTTGTGATGCAGGTAGTCTCGGGTGCAGTCCTGATGGCTAGGGGTAGTATGAATGCAGATTTGTATCTGTGAGTATGCCAAGCAGAAGTGCTACACAATGTACCATAAACACGATCTCGTATCATATCACTGCAACCTATAGGTCCCTCCATGTCCCAGGAAACCAGTACTACCTATCTCAATGTACTAGAGTCCCTCACCATTCAACCCAATACAATCTTCAAGGATCTCAACTACCCTGTATAGACTGGGAATCCTACAACACTTGTAATACACAAGCTCAGCGATTCCTAAACTTCATTAATACCAATATCCTGGAACAGCTGGTCCATTCTCTTACCAGGGGTGCAAACATACCTGAGCTTGTACTCTCAAACATGGAGGAGTGATGTTTTTCACCCAGTGTAATGCCTTCACTCATCAGATCTGACCATAAGGCAGTATTACTTGAAATAAAAGATTAAGCTGATGACCAGCAAAACCAAAAACCTTTAGGAACTATTCCAAGGCTATCCTCTCTCTCCACTAAGTGACACTTTGGCTAAATCCAAAGCAACCCCAAACACAGTAAACACAATAACATATGCTATGCTGTTTAGAAAATCCCTCTATAGCCATATTAATACCTGTATAGAGCGGGCTGTGCCCATTTGTAATAGGAATAAGATAAACTGGTAGAATCACAATTTTAATTAGTTATACAGCAAAGGAAAAAATAAATCTTGTCCAAACGTAAGAGGAACAAAGTCCAACATACTAAAAGACCCCTGACCAATCTTCTCAGGCAAAAGACAGCAACAAAGCTTTCTAAAGCTATGTCTTAACCTCAAAGGAAATATGAAGTTTGCACAACTTATTGTAAATGGCATCATCCACACTGAACCAGAGACCATACCAACCTTTTGGATGATAAGTTCAACTCAAATCACACCCCCCCCACTTGCCGTGATAGTCTAATGGAAATACCGCATACCATAATCCTCCAACCATTGCTAGGGAACAGGTCATCAGTGCACTTTGCAAGGCAAAAAAAATTGCATTGATGGGCCCCAATAACATCTCAGAATGCTTACTAAATAGAACAAAACATGACCTCTCTGGCCTACTTGAATCACTTTTCAACTGGAGTCTGAAGTCAGGTTTTGTGCCCAAGGAATGGAAGATGGCTACAGTCTTCTTCTTCTTTACAAAGAAGGTCCAAACACTGCTTCATATGCATGGTCATGGAAGAAATCATCATGGACATGATAAATGAGGACACAGGTAACCTAAAAATGCTGGAACCATCATAGTTTGGCTTTGTTAAAGGGAGATCATGCCTATTAAATCTGGTGGACTTCTCTGAGAGGGTCATCAGAACAATGGATGATGGCAAGACTGTGCACACAGCTTACCTCAACCTGGCCAAGACTTTTGAAACAATACCCCAGTCAGGCATATAAACCCTTTTATCACCTGCTGGATAGTCAACTGGCATATTAATAGGATACAATAAGTTAAAATAGATGAGGCCACCTCTACCAAGAAGCCAGTCATTACTAGAGTCTCCCACGGCTCGGTACTCAGCTCACTCCTTTTTGGCATCTATTTTGCTGAAGTGGAAGTAAATGCTGAAGGTTTATGGCGGACTAAGTTTGCAGATGATTACAAGCTGGGGGTTATTACTGACTCCCTTGCAAACTCTAGCATTCTTCAAGAAGGCTTATCTTTGACTAACAAATGGTGCCAAAGTCATGCTCTTAAACTCTAAGTGCTAAGAAATGCATAATTTTAATTGTTGGCTATGTTGATAATATGCTCTTAAGAATCAACCCAATGGTCAGGGATCTGGGTACACATGTAGATAGTAGCTTTGCTTTCAGCCACCATGTGGCCACAGTGATGAGGAAATCCTTTTATGTTGTGCAACGTAGAAGTAAGGGATGGTGTCTAGGTCCAAAGAGGTCATTATCACACTGTACTCTGCCCTTATCAGACCAATCATAGAGTACAAAGCTTCCTTCAGTATGTACCGGAGCACAGACCAATCATAGAGTACAAAGCTCCCTTCAGTATGTACCTGATGAGGCATATGCAGCAACTAGAGCAAAAATAGAGAGTCTTTACAAAAAGAAGGAGTCCGAATGGAGAGATGAAAAGTCAGCAAAGGAGTGTAGTAATGCTGAAATTGAATTCATCCTCAAGTCTTGGTGGTTCCTTTACGAGGTGGACCCTGTTTTCACAAACTCTTACCAAGGCAACACTCATATATAGACTGTATTTATATAGCATATATCATGGACAGAAGTAGGTCAAAAATTAAAAGAGATAGCTGGGTGCACAAAACCCAGGATAAAAAAGTGCCCAAGCCTGGTAGGCTCACTGGTGCCAGGATTGAAAAAATGTCAGTGTAGAATCCTTAAAATACAGAAACATTCCTACAATGGGGCCAGGCAATGCCCAGGGAGAGGATGGTTCCCCCTGTTGTAGAATGAAGGAGAAGTCCACAGAAATCACAAAAACTGATAGGCCAAAGAAGAGCCATAAAGACGATAGACTGGACTATTGAGGATAAGAAAGAAATGATGTATTGTTACTATTATGCAAAAAGCCCATAATTTCCAGACACAAGATATACAAAACGATTAAGAGAGAAATTAGAGGAAAGAAAAATACTTCCACAAAAAAACTGTCAGAAGCTTCAAATGAAAAATTGCATTCATTAATACAACAGATTTGTGAAAAACAGTATATAGATCAAGAAACTTTGATCTCTTTGGAAAAAGAAGCATCTGAGGAAGTGCAAAAATATAAACAACAAAATCTAGAGAGATTTGAAAGTATAAAAAAGAAATATGGACATGGGAAAGAAAGAAAGAATTGATATGGTGCAATATTTATGCAAAGGAGAAAGCCAAATTAATCAATATAAAGAAGGCAGTCCCAAAGATATTCAAAAAGAATGCATCCAGATATGGAAAATTTCATAATAAAAATAATTTCACAAAGATGGAATGTAGAAAAGAAGATTAGTAAAGTAGAAGGTAAAAAAATAGAAGTTGAAGTTATGGAGTGCCTGTGAATTGAAGGATTTAGTGTAGAAGGTCTAACACAGGTTACATCACAACATGATGGAATGAGTCCTGAAAGTAAGGAGAAATCAGAAGATCAGGAGAAATCTGAAGAAGAAATATGGACATGGGAAAGAAAAATAGATTAATATGTTGTAATATTTATGCAAAGGAGAAAGCAAAACTAACCAATACAAAAATAGCAGCACCAAAGATATTTGAAGAGAAATACAAGCAAAGGAATCCAGACATGGAAAACTTTACATTACAAAAAATAAGAAGACAGAGGAAAAGTAGAAAAAGAGATTAGTAATGGAGAAGCTAAAGAAATAGAAACTGAGGTTAAGGAGCACCTGCAAAGTTAAGGATTCAGTGTAGAAAATCAAATGCAGAAAGCACCACAACATGATGGAGCAGTGGATATCCAAATTTAGGGGAAAACAGTGGAACAGGAAGCAGGTGCCATATCAAGATATTTTGGAGCCTTTCACAGGGAACCAGTATAAACATTCATTTGAAGCTAGACAGCAAGGGAAGGAACAGGAAACTGTGGAAACTCTGATGCAGTCAATGTTGTTGAGTGACAGGCCAGTGAGTTCCCATATGACAGAGCAACGGATGGCACAGGATGAAACTGAAGAGAATGTGCCACAGTAAGATGCTATAGAACTTTCTATAGAATACCTGCAGGAAATTGAAAACAAGGGAAGTGCCCTCAGTCTGGAAGAAAATGAGCTAACAGAAGAGTTGTTTGATTAAATCAATGACAGAAATAGACCGCAGAAGGTCAATAAAACCCCAAAACTCAGAAGTCTGATAAAACAAATGATTGCAGTAATTAGGACTGTCTGTAGAGATCTAGGCGATATAACAGAAGTAAGCAGGATATATTACTGTGCAGCTAAATTAATAACTGATAAAGTTCTACCACAGGATCACAGGGTAGTGAGGGAAACGAAGGGGAGAAATTGAATACCATCATGGAATATCGAATAGAGAAAATTATAAAGCAATTAAGACAAGAAGTGTCACTGTTAGAAAACTATATAAGAGGGAATAGATCAACAAAAATACTAAGAAAGATAGATGTGATAAAAGCAATTCAAATGTATTAGAACAGACCAGGATCTATCATGCCCTATCACAAACAATAAACTAAAAATTTCAGCACAGGCGGAAAAACATAGAAGATGCACAGATAAATATAAAGGAAAAGTACAAAATAAGCAATTTACTGATGATTCAAAAAGGTTTTATAGAGAATTGGGAAACAAGGTAAAAGGAATTAAAAGACCGCCAAAAAAAAGAGGAAATAGATACATTTTGGAGAAGTATCTACGGAGATCCTGTGGAACATAACAAAGATGCTAAATGGATAGAAGTAAAAGAAAGAATAAGAAATTTAAAGGTACAAGATATGAAATGGGATGAAGCAACAGCCAGAGAGATTGAAAGAAAGTTAAGAAAAGCCTCTAATTGGAAAACCCCAGGCCCAAATTCAGTACTTAATGTTTGGTTAAAAGTATTAACATCTTTGCATGAAGATTTAGCCATGAGTAGTAACTGTTTATATGCAAACCATGCACAGACACCAACCTGGCTAACAACAGACAAAACAATGCTCCTATTTAAGAGTGAACCTGCAAGCTATCCTAAAAACTATAGACCAATAACATGCCTTCTAATGACGTATAAACTATACATGGGAATTGATGTTGACAGAGTTTACAGTCATTTAGAAGAAAACTCAATTATGGCAGTAGAACAAAAGGGCAATAAAAGAAAGTCATATGGCACAAAGGATAATTTTTTGGTAAATAAAGTCATACTGGAGAACTGTAAAAAGGGAAATAATTTAAGTATGGCATGAATTGTCTATAAAAAAGCATTTCCACATTCATGGATAAAAGAGTGCTTGAAAATATATAAGATACACCCTACACTGATCAACTACATTACAGTGACCATGAAACAGTGGGAAACCACATTGCATTTAAGCCATGATAAAGGACAAATTATTATCCCAGGGATAAAAATTCAAAGGGGGATATTCCAGGGTGACTCTCTGCCACCATTGCTATTCTGCCTTGCTATTAACCCATTAAGCTGTTTACTTAACAGCTTAGGCCATGACTAGAATTTGGCTTCTAGAAAACAACTGTATAGCTAATCAGATGAGGATCTGAAAGTACAGCTGCAGGTTATCAAAACTTTTGCAGATGATATAAGAATGTCATTTGGTCTTGATAAGTGTGAAAAAGCATCCTTTAAAGCAGGAAAACTGCAGCACCAGGAAAAAATCAGTTTGGGACAAGAATGTGATGTAAAAGAAATGGAGCAAGAGGGAATGTATAAATATTTGGGAATTGATGAAGGATCAACAAGAAAACATGAACAAATGTGAATAAAACTTAGTAAGGAATACTTTAAAAGACTTTAATTCTGAAAACAGCACTGCCATCTAGGAACAAAATCCAAACTAAAAACCAATTTGCTCTTCCTGTTCTGCCTTACAGTTTTCTAGTGACTGAATGGCCCCAAAATGTGTTGGATAGATTAGATAGGAAAATAAGAAGGATGCTTCATGCTCCCCAAATGATTTATAAAAATCAGTGTATACCATGATTATATATTCCCTGCTCTGAAAAAGGGATGGGCCTCCTTGAAATTGATTGCATGTATAAATCTGCAGTTGTGGAACTCCACAAATATCTGCTGACCTCACAAGACCCAAATGCAGTGAAAGTTTTGAGACATGAAGACAATAAATCTAAGATGCCTTCTCTGCTTAATTTAGCAGAAGCATATCGGTGACAAGCAGGAATGGAAATCAAACCAGAAGTAGATAAAAATCAGGCAGCAACTGAATGTGCTAAAATCAGAAGAAAGAATATAAGATGAATGACTAGATGAGAAAGTAAGAAATGTGTAAAAAAACATAAATATAGTTGCAAGTATAGAAAATGTCTGGAAGAACCTCATGTTGATCAGGAATGAATGCAGGAATGGTTAAGGCGAGGCAAATTCAAACCAAGAGATGAAGTTAATAATGGCAGCTCAAGATAGTAGGCTACATACACACTGGTTTACAAAGTCCATTGAATATGTGGGAGAAGCAGACAAATGTAGGTTTTGTAAACCAGAACTGGAAACAGTCGCACACCTCATTGCTGGTTGTGACATACAAATGGCAGAAGAGCTGTATACTGAAAGGCATAATAACGTGGCAAGACTGTTGCACTGGAGATTATGCAAACATTATGGTACTGAAGTGGCTGAAAAACACTGGAAACATTAGCCACAAAGCATCATAGAAAATGATGGTCTACATCACATGGGATCTCCCATTACCAACAGTTCAAAATATAGATACTAAAAAATGGTATATAGAGGCCCATGAAAAGAAGACAAATGTAGCATTGATCATTAAAATCACCACACCCAGTGACTATAGTGTGTTTTGTACAAACAGACACAAAGTCATAAAATATCAGAATTTGTAGGCAGAAATGAGAGCAATGTGGGAGAAAGATACCCAGACAGTTCCGATTGTAGTAGGAACAATGGGTCTTATAAAAATTGAATCTACAATCGTATTTAGATATGTTACCAATGCATGTAACTCCATACGAATTGCAGAAGGTGTCATTACTGGGCACATTGTGGGTGTTGCAAAAAGCACTTCTGGCTGACATCAAAGATTGAAACAATACTAATTTCATGAACTTTAATCGTACTTTGACTTAGGAATAAGGTGCATTCCCATCCTGGTATTAGAAACCCAAAAGACTTGGAGAAATTAAAAAAGAAAGAATACAAGGCATAACAAACCTGTCTTATACAGAAAACCTTAAAGGCTATTGCCTCTACTCAGTCTCCTAAAGATTACTGAGGGGTTATTTATGCCTGGCTTACAAGGCTTACAAGGCATCCACAGACCCCACACCTATGGATCGACTGCATATTTGTAAGTCAAACAGTAGTATAAATACAAGGTCCAGGGACCTGACTTTTGTCTATGACTTAAACAGTACATGTTGATGAGACAGATATGTATCTCAAAGATTGCCATGCTACAGAACAGGCTTCCATTCCACATGAAGCTGAGTTAATCTATTATCCAATTTAAGTACAACTTAGACCAGTGGCAGGGGAAATAAGACATTTTCATTGGGCTTGTAACTCATGTCCCTTATGGACAGAAGTACCTTATAAATACCTGGCCTTCAATTTCCTGTTTTGGATAATGGACATCATTATTCTTTCAGGAAATCTTGGCTAGGCTTAGAAAGCCCCCTGAGTTGTTAGCATAGTAAAAATCTATGAATCTATGAATCTATGTCTTACAGGAATGGCACGTGACATTATTCTCATGAGGTAATCCCCAATGGACAATTGGGAAGTTATGACACGTTCATCTCCCACATCAACAACCAGGTGTATTGTTTCTCTCATTCCCACCATTGAGGCATAGTATGATCTTCCTCAATGTCAGTGAGTTGGGCTGTATTGTAGATACACCCCTTGTGGTTGTACTGTTCTCAGCTATGTCTTGATCCTTGTTGATGGCATGTAGGGTATGTCAGTGAATCTACCATGTACTTGCTTCAATGTCCTATTGTGATCACTCACTGCACTGATACCCTGGACCAGTCTCTGCTACACATAGTCGTAAAAGCCCTTGTCAGTTTTTCTCTTATCCAGGATACACCTGCTATGAGTGCAGTAGCACCTCAGTGTCCTGTTCGATGGACCTCTACACATGTTCCCATTCTTGTGGTGCAATGATAGGTTAGTTAGTGTGTGCTGCTACAAGGTAACTGTCCTGACAGTGTTCCACAGCATGGTCACTATGAGAATGCAAACTTTGAGTGCTGCCTCTTGTATTTGTGTCAATACCATGGGGAGACCCCAGTATAGTGGGGACCCAGCAAACCACAGTAGCCTATTTGACTGTCTATGCATGTGCAACATTATGTAAACCTGGACACAACAGGATTGTGTCCGAGCCTGGCTATTCCTTATGCTCTAGTTAGAACCTGTTCTGCGTGTTCCTAATATTCTTGATGGGTGCCTATACCCTAACAGAACTGCACTGTGCCTTGTTTGGATGCACCCCCCTCCCACAAGACTAGCCTGTCATATGTGTATCCTAAGTCCTGTCACTTTGTGTCCCTTCTTCCTCAGCCTGGCAGACGCCTGTCATGGCCGGAGCACTGTGAACACAGACACACACACACACACACACACACACACACACACACACACACACTGCACCTGTACTATATGTGGTACTCAAGCACCGTTGAGCAGTGACTGCAATGCCTGGATTCACTGTAATTTATCTTGTTTGCTGTCAGTTTTCCTATATGTCTGTACATTCTAATATCAGCTTTCTTTAGAATTCTGTTTTGCTCACTTTAACACAGTCTCCCAAAAATGTAAGCTGTGTTTTTTGTCTCACTAAAATTGGGGTTGTAGTAGAGCTGTTATGGAAGTGAGTTGATTTAACATGATCATCTCTGAATCATACCAATACCACAATACATTATCACCCTATATTCCAAATGATGGGGCTCACTTCTGTTTGTACATAGATCATAGGACAGGTATGATATGCTACACATATGAAACCTGGCTATGATATTTATATGGACCATAGTATGCGTATGATATGCCACACTTATGAAGCCTAGCTATGATATTTATATGGGCCATAAGACACATATGATATGCTACACATATGAAGCCTGACTATGATATCTGCAGTTAGCACTGCACTATTTATTTATTTATTTATTCATTCATTCATTGCTTTTGTTTACTGGGAAGCCTGATTGGGCCCAAATCCCATTTCCAGTGGACTGGGGGAAAAATGCTCCATTTTACAAAACGAGTAGAAGGCAGTTAAACAAGATTTACATTATAAATACACATGCATGTATAGACTACTAATGATATGACAGTTAAATGTAAAAAAAATATTGTAAGCGCATCCAATATAACAGTAACTGAACATACATAGAATAGTAATGACATGACAGTTAAAACAAGAATACAGCATACCTCTCAACTGTTCAGATTTTTGCAGAATATCTAGATTTTTGTCTCATATTTTTTGTCTGCTCCTCATACAATTTGTGGTTTTCTGGTAAATCACAGATGATTGATGTTACTAAATAGACACCTATATGAATATCAGACTTCATACCCTTTAAAAAATGCATATTAACACAAAACCTGTTATTCCAGCAATATTCTAACTCCACAACAGCGATATTTAAAATACGTCCCTATTTTTTGGCCTTTGTTACCCCCTTATTTAAAGCTTTGTTGAGATTTCTTGCACTAAGTTGAGAGGTATGGAATACAGTAAAATATTAACTAATATCAAGCTTATAAGAGTGTTGTTATTTTCAAATGGAATCAGCTGTAAATAGATATTGAGTAGAAGACAGTGAAGTAATTGTAGGAGGAAGATGGTTAAAAATTATGAAGGAATATTGATGAGGTCAAGGTAAAAGGGAGATACAAGTAGTAGTGCAGAGGGGTAGATGATAGTTCAATAGGTATAGACTGGAAGAAATAGCTGTATTATGGCTAATTACATAAAAGAGTCATGACAGTAAGCGTTTGGAGATTATCCCTGAACATCACATGCACAGAGCTGGCAATTGAGTAGGTAGGACTTTAGCTGAGTTTTAAATAATTTTAGGGAGTGTTCTTATTGCTCTAGCGGGATGGAATTCCAGGATTTAGTGAAGTGGCTTGATAGTAATGATTAGCCAGCAGATTTGCTGGGTTAGGATACATATTATAGTCTAATGGCTGTAATCATTGGGTTACCCAGCTGTCCATCTTAACCATGCAAAGGCATGGAGTTTACACAGGATGAGTGCACATGGGCAGACTGACCATGTTTTTAGACTTTTCATCCAGCTAATTACCACATTCCATCTTTCAACTCTACAGATTTCTGCAGAATGTCCAGATATTTGCCTCATATTTTTGGTCTGTGTTTCATAAAATTGTGATTTTTCTAGTAAATTAGTGGCAAATTATTAAAGACTTGAAGTTAGAAAACAATGACAGGCATCTGAGTTTCAGACATCATACCCTTCAGAAAATTCATGCTAATGCAAAACCTGATATCCTGTCAACTTTCCAAGTTTGTAAGAGCAATATTTAAACTTTGTCCCTATTTTTGGGCCTTTGCCCTACATTTATGTCTTTGTCCAGATTTCTTGCTCTAAGAGGTTGAGAGGTATGCCACATTCATGATGCTATCCAACTGTCCATTGTGCATGTGCAATGGTTTCTTGCAGGCAGTGTACATTCCTTGTGCATTATGCTACCTTAGAAGAATATTGATATACTGTGCTGCCCATCAATTCATATTACCTGGTGTCTACAACATATGGCATTGTGCTTCAGCTGCATACCTGTCAACTGTACAGATTTTCACACAATATCCAGATTTTTACCTCATATTTTTGGTCTATTTTTTTATACAATTGCAATTTTCTGGCAAATCATTGATGATTGAAGTCAGAAAATAATGACAGACATTTGAGTTTCAGACTTCACACCCTTCCGAAAATGGATCCTAATGCAAAACTTGCTATTCTATTATCTTTCTAAGTTAGTAAGAGCAATTTTTAAAAATTGTCCCTATTATTGTTCCTTGTTCCCCATTATTTATGGCTTTGTCCAGATTTCTTGCTCTAAGAGGTTGAGAAGTATGTTCAGCTGTTATTTTTGTATCTGAATTTGACCTGGTGACTAGACATGGCCCCAACAATATCTGACTGTGGCTGCACTCCTGCATGCTGCTGCAGTGAATGCAAGATCTTTTTAATACCAGCTTCAAATGTAGCATAGGAGCACCTGCTGGGAGATGAATGCAGCTGGCATCACTCCTTCTGGCGACCTGTGCCAGCATACATATAGTGAGTTGAAGAGTTCCCACCTAGACATTCCCTGTCAATGAGAAGTATTTAAGTAGAGAGAACCTCCATATTACAATAAGCTACACATTTCTGCTGTGTCACTATACAGTAGGCCTGAAAGTATATCTATGTGTTCTGCTATCATGGGTGTGCTGTAGTCATTAATGCACTTTTTCTGTTTTGCAGTGGTGCAAGAATTTGACAAGAACAGGATTGCTTGTCAGAAGAGGCAGGCTAGAGTCTCCAGCTGGCTGGTTAATTATATTGTATTGCTGACATTACTGCATGTGCTTGACCTGTTTACCACAGTACTGGACATTTTTATTTTTAATTTTAATATTTCGTCCCCTTAGTACTTCATCAGAAGATTAGTTTTCTCAACATTTACTGTGTTACTGTCCTAAAGTGTTCAGGTTACACTGTATTGCTACTCTGTTGTCCCTGTAATGTATAATATCTTGTACTATTGACATAGTTTACACATATTTGATGATCATTGTTTCTCCTTCTATATCCTGTGTTAATAAACTGTGACATATCACACTGACCATTGTGTTTGTGTCCTGTTCTGTTTTTCATCATGTTTGACTTGTGTTTTTTTATTGTTTTGTTTTCCAATTATTTTCTTTTTTTCTGTAGAGTTGTCTGTGGATCAGGCAGTGGTGAGCCAGCTGCCATCACACTCTGTACTAGATACTGTACTAACCACTGAATAACCAGCAGCTCCAGGCTTCCCTACCTGCAGGGGGATGAAACTCACTTTGTGGTTCATAAACTGAAGGATTCACTGGTAACATTTGTTGTTGTTTCTCGGGGGGGGGGGGTTGTTATTGGCTCCTTGTTGTAGAGTGACATAGAGAGGCCATCAACTGAAGAGGACCGAGGTGAACTATTGGCTTGATATCTGCACTATTGCCCTGTTGCTCTTCCTCATATGGCAGGTAACGTTGCATAGATGACCACCCTTGAATATTAGATCACCAGTGACAGAGCCTGCCCATAATGTCATCTATGGTGGAGACTGAATTCTGTATAGGTTCCCTTCTAAGCTAGCTCAGCAAGCCATCAACACATCCTGTCACCTATGATGGTATTCCACTTTCTTGCATATTACTGTCCATACCATACCCTGTTTGGAGTACAGCTTTCCTGATCACCATTTCTCCACCCTCTGTCTGCATATCTCTGGTGTTGCCCCCACTTATGTGAGTGCCTCCAATGTCAGTCTTTGTGGTAAGTTTGTGCGCCTGCCCCTCCTACCATCTCCCTATATACCATCTTTCATACTCTTACTTTCCCCATCGTACCTTCCCCTTTTACCCTACGTGTAAAAAAGGGCTCCTGTCTCATTGTCTCATAAAAAAAAAACTTTATTCCCATAGCCCCCTACCTCATCTACTCTTCCCTTCCTGTCCTTACATTTTTTTCTCTGCTTGATCTTCTCAATTTCTGACCATTTTAGCACCTCTTTTCCTCAAATTTACAAAATATAATTGTTGGAACATTGATGCATAGGTGCTGGAACCATAGGGTGAAGGGGGTAAAAGCCACCCCACTTTCAACAGCTGCCCATTTTGTTCTGTAGAGTTGTCTGTGGATCAGGCAGTGGTGAGCCAGTTGCCATCACACCCTGTACTAGATACTGTACCAGCTACTTTTTCCCTCTGCTTGCTCTTCTCAATTTCTGACCATTTTAGCACCCCTTTTCCTCCAGTTTATAAAATATAAAGTGTTGAAACATTGCTGCATAGGTGCTGGAACCATAGGTGATGGGGGTGAAAGTCACCCCACTTTCAACAGCTGCCCAGCATGCCCTGAAACTGTTGACATAATAGCAAGAGACATTTGCACTGGCATTTCCGAGAAAACTATAAGGCCAGGTAGCCAGAAAAAACATGATTTGAGTGATAAATTGAATTTTTCTGGCTGACTGAGCTCACAGTTACCATGAAAAGCTTATGGGAGTGTTTCTGAAGCATATTGATCAACTTCTTTCATCAACAATTTTGGGCATTGCTAAAAATAACAGGGGAAGGAAGGTTCAAAACCAGGGACAATTTTTAAACATAACAGCCGATGTTGTCTTCTCTGTCTGGTTTAAACCTGTGGGTTAAGGGATCCGACTTGTTTCTGATACTGGCCAAATCCTTTATTGAACAGCTTTTGTATGGTATGTTATTTGTCTTTACTTCTTTCACTTACCCTAGTTATTGTTTGCAGTGCAGTGTGTTACTTTAGATAGATAGGTAGTTAGTTTAGTTTTCTTAGTGTGTTTATTTGTAGTGTATGTATCGGGCTTCCCACCATTTTTCTTTTGGTAGCTTTCTTAGTCTTAGAACAGTGTAAGATTATTATTTTTTTTTTCAAATTGTTGTACTGTAGTTAGTAGAACAGGCTTTTTTATTATGGTCCACTCGAAACAACTAATTATAAAAACGAATAAACCAAATGGTGCAGAAATAACAGGAACACACTCATTAATAAACCACTGGCACCTCGGCCATTTGCCTTCAATGGATAAATTACAGTGCAAAACAACCACTTTTTATACACATGTTCAAACCCCTAATTAGTTTAACAATTCAATTCAATTCATAATTAATTTTAGTTATTTAAAGTGCCACCATCACATTTCCTAAAAACAATATCCTTCCACCTTTACACATAAAGTTAATATATTTTATACATCTTAAACATTCTTAACAAGATATAACTAACATTTTTAAACAACCTTAATAAAATTTTAGACATTATTAAATAATTTAATGACAATTTAATAAGCTTATTAATTCACTAGATTTACCTCAAAATATAGTTCAAGTGGTCTTTATCATGTCTTTGGATGGAACAGATGTGGTTCCAGGGGTATTTCAAACCCCAGCAGATGTTAATAAGCTTTTATTCACTGAATTTATCAAAGAACGAGAAGCAAAGCTGGCAGATCAGGATCTATGGTTGGTTACTGGTGAGATGGATTATAACTTTCAATTTATCCAACTGGAGAGACTTACGGTTAAAGAACTTAACCTTTAATTTGATACAAAATTGCTGGAGAAGTATCTGAGTATGAAGGTGACACCTACAGGTCTGACAACTGATAAATTGCCAGCTTGGGATTTCGCAGAGGACTAAAATGATTTGCTGCAGGAGTGGAGGCAAGTGTCAATAGAATGCACCTTAGGGTGGATTCGCATGTTGGTTAAAAGTAACAATAGAAGCAGCGAGAAGCTGCAGCAAGAAATTGTTGAATTGCAGCAAAAACTGAGTGCTAATGTGTCTGGGGAGGTCTTTCTTGAGAAAATGGGTGAAATTAAATTGAAAATGGAGGAATATGAGTTAGAGGTGATTGATAGGAAGAAAAAGAAACTCCTCCGTGACACTAATGACTTTCATAGTGGCTCAGTTTTTTGTTGGCAGTGCAATTCATGTAAAATGTGAAATAGAGGAAGTCGGAAGTACAATGGTCAGTCTGCAGCATCGTGTGATTCTTCAGCATCTTCTCTAGATATTACCTCTAAGAAAAGTGTTTCTTTTGAGACAATTGAGGGCGAGATGCTATTGGATTCTTCTCACCAACAAGAAGGCAAAGTAAATACTACTACTACTACTACTACTACTACTCAGGGGCAGCAGCAGGGAAAGGTCAAAAAAAGCCGTTACAAGGGGAAGAAGGATTGTTAGGATTGCTTGCTACACCTGAGGATGATGGATGTCATGCTGCCTCGGTTTTTAAGGCTAACTTGGGCTCTGGACTGGACTTTTATTGTTCCCATGTACTTAATGTAAGTGCAAATGTTGTTTCATTTGAAAATTCTAACACTTTAAAAGCAGTTAACTTGTCAGATATGCAGCTGAATGATTCAGCAATACAACTGTTAGCAAAAGGCACTAAGTTTGTAACTGTTAAAGTGCCGACATTGGCAGATGTGCTTTTGGAAGTGAAGAAATGTTGCAGAAAATGACATTTAACTGTTTATTATGACAAGAGAAGGAATGCTATTGATGTAAATGAAACAAGTGGGTTATCTGAGGATGATCCTCTCGTGAATGTTTCTATTTATGATGATTTTTCACTTGAAGAAAGTTTTTTTGATACTGATGTTTGTGTAGAGGGTTTTACCACTGGTTATGGGAAACTGTTGGCGCCTCATTTACCCATTACTATTAAGTTTATGCCACCTAAACTTTCCCCTACTATGATTTTATTTGAGCAGATGTTATTAAATGAATTGAACATGATTTTCGAATGTTCACAAAAAATAAGAAGTTGTATAACATTACAAAAAGTGAGTGGAAAAGTTTAAATGTATTAAGAGGAAAGATAATTATGTGTTTAAACAGGCAGATAAGGGGGTAACTGGGTTCTATTGACCAAACAAAAGTACAATAAAATGGTGCATGATTTGTTGGCAGTTAAAGAGGATTATGTAAAACTGAATTATAATCCAGTAGATGAATATAATGCACAGTTGTTGGGCATTTTGGAAAGGGGTGAAAGGCTGGGCTTCCTTACCAGAGAGAATGTTAAGAAATTGTTTGTTGAAAAACCATACAACCCACTTTTTTATGTGTTGCCAAAGATACATAAGGATTTAGTGATCCCACCGGGGAGACCTGTTCTTTCAGGGGTGTGTTCATACTTGCAGAATGCAGGTATTCTTTTGGATTCCTTGTTGAAAAAGTATTTAAGTAAAATACCTGCACATGTTAGTAATACTGAAGAATTGTGTAAGGAGGTCAGTCAAGTGGAACAGCAAGATGATTTTTATTGGGTGGTAGTGGATGTTAATATACTTTATACCAATATTCATCTTAAATGGAATTTGGAAGCCATATGGGATGTTATGAGTGATGGACCCAGAACTGCTTTTGTGATAAGATTGCTTGAATTGTGCCTAACACATAATTATTTTAAGTTTAGGGAACAGCTATGGGGGCTTATGCTATCTTGTATATGGAGTACTTTGAAAGAAGGTTCATCTATTGGTCTGGATTTTTTAAAAGTAATGTATTATTTAAACGGTTTATAGATTACCTTAGTTTCTTGTGCAAGGGCAATGGTAGTGATTTTGACTCATTTTTTAATGAGTTGAATATGAATCGCCATGGCTTAAAATTTTCTATGGTGAAAGGTGAATCTTGTATACAGTTTCTTGATGTGGAACTTTATGTGGATATGAATAAGAAAATTCAGTATAAACCCTTTAGTAAACATACTTCAGTAAATAATTTTTTGCATGCAGACAGTATGCATCCTCCCCCACATGTTAAAATCACTACGCTTGGGTGAATTTAAGTGGGTTATTTGAAATACATCTGAGGAAAAGTATAAAGTGAACTTCCTGATGGAAACAAGGGAAAGACTTATGGAAAGGAGTTATAAGGAGTAATTTTTATGTCAGGCTTTTGATGTGGCATTAGGGAGAAGGCCAAGGGATACGGGTGAGTATTCTGGGTTTTCAGAGTTAATGAAAAAAGCCATTTTGGATTTATGGTATATTATTTGTGAAGATGAATCTGTAGGAAATGTATTTCCCAGATTTGTTAAATTTTCTTATGGGCATTATGCTAACTTAAGGAATTATTAAATATGGCTTTAACTAATGTTCCCCAGAAGTCTGTTGGTGTTTTTGCTTGTGGGAGTTGTAAAGTATGTAGTCGTATTAAAAATATTTCTGGTAATCACATTAATGATAAAAGGTTTGTTTGTAGAGGAAGGTTTAGTTGTAACTCATGTGGTGTGGTTTACATTGTGTGATGTGGATGTCAAAGTATAAAGTGGTATGTTGGTCAAACTAAAAGAGCAGTGAAGGTTAGACTTATGGAACATTTGAGGGATTTTTATAATGGGAACATGAGAAGTCCAGTAGCTGAGCATTTTGTATCTTTATTTTTCTTTAGTATTCTAGCACAGCCTGTTTTATCTAGAGGGTGTGATATTGTTAAAAAGTTGAATGAATTGGAAAGTAAATTCATTTTGAATTATGGGACTTTATTTCCTAGGGGTCTAAATCTTGAGGTAAATCTAGTGAATTAATAAACTTATTAAATTGTTATTAAATTGTTATTAAATTGTCATTAAATTATTTAATAATGTTTAAAATGTTATTAAGGTTGTTTAAAATGTTAGTTATTTCTTGTTAAGAATGTTTAAGAGATAAAAAGTATATTAACTTTATGTGTATAGGTGGAAGGATGTTGTTTTTAGGAAATGTGATGGTGGCACTTTAAATAACTAAAATTAATTATGAATTTAATTGTTAAACTAATTAGGGGTTTGAACCTGTGCATAAAAAGTGGTTGTTTTGCACTGTATTTTATCAGTTGAAGGTGACTGGCTGAGGTACCAGTGGTTTATTAAATGAGTGTGCTCCTGTTATTTCTGCAGCATTTGGTTTATTTGTTTTTATAATTTTTTGTTATTGATACAGATTTTAAGAAATGTGTTGCCAGTGGGCAAAAGTTACCTTCTCAGGAAGCACACAGTAAGTGTGTATATTGTTTGGGGGTTGCCCATCTGGAGTTTATCTGGTTGATTTGTGAGAGGTTTTGGTCTGGGACAATCAATAAGAGATGGGTTATGTTGGTCCTTATGGGCCTTCTTCCCACCTGTCCACATTCTTCATCTTTTACTTCCCTGGCTCCAAAACTCAAGTCCGACAAGCATCACTCTCTGGCATCCAAGAGGGGAATTGAAAAAGGTCATCTCAGTTTCTGTTCCAGGTCCATTTTCTTCAGTCTCTCTGGACCCAAAGGTCCCATGACATTCAGCTGACCCGGCAGCCTCGGCGATGGCATCACCTCCAACCCTTTGGAGCTGATCACCCTCAGTGCTGACTACTAACAAGGCTCCAAATCCAGCTACGAGTCTTCCTAGCCCCTTCTTAGTTAAAAGGACTCCTTTGAGTCAGTTAGCTTCCCTCTTCTCCCCATGCACTCCGCCAAAGCTGTCACCAGAGTCATCACCTTTTCTGCCCTGGTTTAGGGTTTCTCTAGCTTGGATCAAGCAGACAAGTTCCTCATAATCTATGCAACCCTCCAAGTCCTTGTTAGTAGCTTTGCTTCATCTGAATGGTCATTGAGGTCAGTGGACATTATCAAAGCTTCTGACATGGAGCAGCTTATGAGGTCCCTTTTGCAGGCTCTGATACAATTAAGTCTTATCTCTTCAGTTCTGGGACTAGTTCCCAGTACTTCAGCTCCATTTCTTTGGTCTCCTCCCTCAGCTCCTTTGAATTTGAGGTCATCAGGCCCAACTGCATTAACACCCCCAATGTCGGATCAGAAAGTTTTGCAGTCTATGACTCCAGCTCCCTCCTTGGTCTTATCTCACCACTCATACAGCAAACAAGACAATGCACCTACCACTCCTACAACACACAGCACACTGGACCTACCACTTGAACAACACACAACACACTGCACCTACCACTCATACAAAATACAACACACTGCACCTACCACTCATACAATACACAATACACATCTACCACTTATACAATGCACAACACACTGCACCTACCACTCGTACAATCCACAATACACTGCACCTACCACTCGTACAGCACACTGCATCTACCACTCATACAACAAACAACACACTGCACCTTCCACTGGTACAACACACAACACACTGCACCTACCACTCATATAGCACACAACACACTACACCTACCACTCATACAACACACAACACACTGCACCTACCACTCATACAATACACAATACACTGCACCTACCACTCATACAGCACACTGCATCTACCACTCGTACAACAAACAACACACTGCAACTACCGCTCGTACAAAACACAAAACACTGAACCTACCACTCATACAACAAACAGCACACTGCACCTTCCACTGGTACAACAGCTCAAACACACAAATTCAAATATGATGCATTTCCTAAAAATAATCTTAACAAAAAAAGTCTGTCAGATGCATCTCTAGAAATAAGTACCCTCAGCAAACTCACGTGCCTTCAACATAAGCAACACCTACCATGAAACATAAAGCTACATCCCATGGTGTCTCAACTCAGAAGCCCATAAAGCAACCCTCCATGCACCCCTACCTTCTAACCATTGGAGATTCCATTGTGAGACACACAAATGCACTACTCACCAGTCCGGGCAAGGAGACAGTCATATTCAGTTGCTTATCAGGGGCCAGGATTCCCCACATAACACATACAATCAGGTCCTTGTTTCACAAGTACACGTGTGACACAGTCGTATTGCATGTGACAGCAAACTATCTGAGTAGACTGTATGTAGGCACATGATGTATCTCTAAGAATATGTGACTAAGGCAAGTATGAACCTAGCAATGAGTGGGATTTTACCTTCGCCCAGAAAGATACCACATTATGAGCAAAAACGATTGATGTCAACAATTGGGTTAGCTTCTGGTGTCATGCAAAAGGGTACTCTCTTTCTCTCTCTCTCCTTATTTATATATATATATATATATATATATATATATATAAATATATATATATATATATATATATATATATATATATATATATATATATATATATGTATGTATGTATAGGTTCCCTATATGAACTGAAGACGATTCTTTCAAATGCCTTGGTCAACTCAAAGCCTGAAATGGCAAAATATCGAAGGGGCTTTTAAGTGAATTCTTTTCCTGTGAAAGAATTTGCTTGGCCGCTTCATTAATTTGCCATTTTCGGCACTGTAATGTGGTCTCAGAGTTGGTATATTTAAGTAAGGGGTGTGGGGGGTGAAGCCCCCCACTTAATATAATGTTTAAAGTGTTTTATTTCATTTTATTTATTTATTTTTGGAACAACGATTTTTTTTCCCTAGGAAAAGAAATCGCTGTTCTGACAGTTCCAAATTGTAAGCTTTCGCTTACTTAGGGTCGATTAATCAGCATTCGCTTTTTTAAGCATTCGGTGATCTAATATAGACCCTATATATATTTTTTTTTATTTAACATTTGTTAACTGGGAAAGTCCAACTTGGAGCAAAGCCAATTTTCAGCGGAGGCCCAGGGAGAAACACTCCAGATGCATGTCTTTGTAATGTGGGAAGAAACCAGAGCACCCGGAGAAAACACACCCAAATGCAAGAAGGGCATGCAGACGCTGCACAGAAGGCACGTCAGCCGACAATCAAACCTCTTTCTGTGAGGCGACAATGCTACCGCTGCACCACTGTGCTGTCCAGCACACACACACACATATTATATATATATATATATATATATATATATATATATATATATATATATATATATATATATATATATATTTATATAGGTTCCATTTAGTACATAGAAATTACATTTCAACAAAATGTAAATTTGTGAGTGCACTTCCGCGAAAGTGCATTTTGTCGAAAATGCACTTTCATGTGAAAATAAAAGTAAGAAAAAAAAAAATAAAATAAAAATAAAAACATGCAGTTTGCATGTAACCTTAGTTGTACATCAACGTTTAGTGTTGATGTACACCTAAGCAAACTAGTGCAGAGATCGTGGTACAGTGGTGATAAGGGAATATTCCCTATTCCCCACTATAATGTGATCTCAGAGTGAGAATATTAAAGTAGGGGGTATGTGATAAGCAACTGAATATGACTGTCTCCTTGCACGGTATGGTGAGTAGTGCATTTGTGTGTCTCACAATGGAATCTCTTTCGCAGGGGGTTGCTAAAACAAAGATTTTTTTGTGTGTGTGTTTTTTTTTTTTTTTTTTTTTTTTTTTAGTCAGCCAATCCAGGGACTTATAAACCAAAGAATGAACCTGGATGCCACTTTTCAGTGAAACAATAAATCAATGGAGAGAAATATAGGCAGACTTCCATTTAATAGTAAAAGCCACAAAACAACAAAACACATAAACGTATTCAACACTTTGTTTTCATTTCTAGCACTTCCTCAGATGTGGGCTGTCACAAACCAATCCAATAAATACCAGATAATAGAACTCCTAAGCGTACCTGTCTACTTCTCCACCTGGCAGTGTTTGCTGAGGGTCTAAGTGACATCATGTACAAGCGACAGGGACACTTCCATGTTAAACAGACCCTAACTAAGGTGAGGAAGTGCTAAAAATGATAACAAAGTGTTGAATACGTTTATGTGTTTTGTTGTTTTGTGGCTTTTACTATTAAAAGGAAGTCTGCCTACATTTCTCTCCATGGCTTTATTGTTTCGCTGAACAGTGGCATCCAGGTTCATTCTTTGGTTTATTTGTGCGATTTTTACTTGTTTGCCTGCTTTTTGGATTTATTAGTGATCCGGGGACTATACTTCAGTGAAAGTGCAGTTTTGCTGAAGTGCACTTTTGCTGAAGTGGGCATCTACTTTTCTTTTTGAAGAAGTCTAATTTTGATGAAGAAAAGTAGATCCATATACCATATTAATATATATATATATATATATATATATATATATATATATATATATATATATATATAGATATTTCAATATCTATAGATATATATAGCTATAGATACATATATATTTATAGGTGCCTATTAGATTACCGAAGTTTCAAAACTCTGAACATTCAGTACTATCCCACAGTCAAGCATAGTTGAGACACTTATACAGTTTAATGTAAATATCTGTGTAACTCAGATTCCAAACTGTCTCACAAATAGAACCCTGGAAATTAGAATGCCTGGCTCTAGAGCCTCCAAAAAAAAGAACTGTCATTAGCGGTGTACATTCTGGCCATTCCTTGGGCAACTCCTCTTTGGCATCTACTTTTCTGTTCTCAAAGGTAATGTAAAGAGTTTATGGCTGACCAAGTTTACAGAAGACTCTAAACTTGGTCCCATCATTAACTCATCAGAAAATGCCAAAATCCACCAGGAAGAAGATCATAGGAGGTTACTAGGTTAATAGCCCCAGGGCCCTTACAAGCCTAGCCAAGTTCAACAATAAGGGTGTCTGGTTCAAGCAGACACTAGAATAAGCACCTATTGCCCCTATCCCAGAGGGACACAGGTGGAACCCTGGAGTGAATTTCTGGTTACCTATCCAATTGTCCAATTTACCCTTAAACAGAGCCAACAAGGGGCTTTATTTAACCTGAATAGGAAGTTAGTTCCAAAGGTGGGGCAACCTCTGTGAGACAAATCTGTCTCTCTAGAAAGTTCTGTTGCTGTCACATACCAGGTTATGGTCCTTAGAGTAAGTGACCTATGTGCCATTTGATTTGTGAATTTGCACCATTTCCATTAAAGCTGGATCAGAAATTGCTTTATATGCAAGGCACAGGTCGTCTCTGAGCAGTCTGTATGATGCAGAGTAAAGTAACAATAATTTTAGTCTGTCTGCATAACCCTGAATTTTGTTTGTAAGGAATATTTGTGGTCCCTCCAATTGCTGCAGGTGTTTGGAAAAGAACATACCAAAGGGAGCTATTATTCGCCTCTTTTTTCTGGAGGCAATTCCCTTACTTATGAGATGAGCAATATAAAATGCCATTTTTACCACTGCTGAGATATAGTGCTCTAAGTTAAAGTTGCTGTCAACCTGTGTGTCCAGATCTCTCACCATTGACTGTGTGCTTAGGGTATTGCTATTGATGTGGTAGTTTGCAGGAACATCACCCTTGCCAAAGGAGATGACAATGCATTTTTTGCATTAAGTTTAAGACCATGACTTTGACACCTGCCATTAGTCTGCGTAAGACCTTCTTGCAGGTTGTTGACATCACTAGGGGTTTCAGTGATCACTCCCTGTCTGTAGTCATCACATCAGCAAACGTTGTCAGCTGCAGTCCTTCAGTTTTAGCCTCTATTTTGGAGAAGTAGATTCTGAACAATAGGGGTCCCAGAACTGATCCCTGTAGAACACCACTGGTTACAGGTCTGCTAGAGGAGATGGAGTCACCTATTTTGACTGTATTAGTTCTATCAGTGAGGCAAATTGCAACCCACCTGACAATATATGGGTTGATGCCCAGCTGGGTGAGTTTATCAATGATGCCTGAGTGGGGGATTGTGTCAAAGGGCTTGGTTAAGTCAAGGTAGGCTGTATGCACAGATTTGCCCTCATCTTCGGCTTTGGTGACTATCTCAAAGAAGTCCACCAAGTTTAACAGGCAAGATCTCCCCTTGACAAAACCAAACTGGGTGAGTTTGAGCATTTGGAGATTTCCTGTATCTTTGTTAATAAGGCCCATAATGATTTGTTCCATGGCCTTGCAAATAAGACTGGTCAGGCTAATGGGTCTATAGTTCCTGGGGTCTGTGAATGCACCCCTTTTTGTGCAAAGGGATGACAGTAGCTGTTTTCCATTCCTCTGGGATGAAGCTAGTACTTAGGGTGTGATTGAAAAGCATGCGCAGTGATGAAGCTAATTCCTGTTTGAATCCATGTAGAACACATCCCTGGATGTTGTCTGGTCCCATAGAGGCTGTGCTTTTGGCCTTGGAGAGGGCATTTAGGACCTGCTCCTCAGAGATGCTAGGTGGGGGACAGATGTTAAGAATGCTTTGGGGTATATGTGGTGGGGACAGGGGAGTGAAGTTTTCACTGAACCTGTCATCCAGCATGTTTGCTATATCCACAGGTTCTGTATTTGTAGCACCCTTAACTATGACTTCATCACAAGTCTGGGCCTTACCTTTGAGGTTATGGATGTAACTAAGGAACGCCTTGTGGTTATCTTTAGGTAGTGAAGCTAATCTGGATTTGTAGTTATCTTTGGAGGACTTCACTAGGAGTTTTATTTACTTGTTTAAGTTGAGGAGGGAGTGTTTCCAGTTTTGAGACCATTCTTTCCTACTCTTAAACAGCAATTTCTTTCTCCTATTGTATAGCCTTTTAATGTCAGTTGTCCACCAGGCAGGTTTGTTTTTCCTTGAAGATCTTGGTTCTATCAGCTATTGCAGAGTCAATACAATTGTACAAGTGCTCATATAAAGCATAGGTGTATAATTCAGCATAGGTGTCTGTTCCATCAGTGGGAGGAGGGGCTATGAAGCTATTTATGCAGTCATGTAAGAGGCTGTAATTGGCCATAGAGAATTTATTTAGTCTAGTTGTTGCTAAGTGGGGATCTTGTATTACAGTTACATCTAACAAGACTAATTTGCGGTCAGATCTCACCAGAGTTGGTCACACACTGGGGGTAGTGCAGCAGTCCCCCATGTTGGTAAGCACCAGATCCAGGATGTTTGAGACCTTTGTGTGTGTGTGTCAACCAGCTGGTCCAAGGCTTTGGAGTTAATTAAATCTAGGAACCTTTAGACAGGTGAGTTTGAACACCAGTCAATGGATGAGTAATTAAAGTCACCCAAAACCAGGGTGTTTGGTTGTAACTTGAATGACTCAAGTAGATCCAAGTAGTCTGAGTGGATGTCCTGATTCATGGATGGGGTCGTATAGCAGGTAATGACTCAAAGAGGGGTCTTACCTGCAGTCAATTGTACCTGAAGTAATTCAAGGGAACCATGCTGTTTAACCAATCTAGAAATGTATTTATCTTTAATGAATAGTGATATACCACCTCCTTTAGTTCTCACACCTTCAGTTTTTGGTCTGAATATGTGAAAGGAAATGTAACCTGGTATAGCTGGGGTGCTCTCTGCAGCATTAAACCAGGTCTCAGTAACTACACAAATGTCAACATCTTCCAAGATGAGGACTGCTTCCAGTGAGTTCAGTTTCATGTTAAGACTCTTAGCATTTAGCAGCATAAGCTTGAGGTTGTGTTTAGAGGGCATTTTTATAGTGGAAATTTTGTTTTAGTGACGTTGCCAAAAAAATGTCACTAAGGGGGTGGCAAGAGCCTTGGCCAGTATCCAAAATCCCAGGGGTGACAGATGAAGACCATCTCTGGCAAAGCATCAAGGTCTGTTGAACATATCATCCCAGGCTGACAGATACTGGATCCCCTTTGAATGATAGCAGAGACTAGGGAAATTGTTGAAATCATTCATTTTTTTGTTTGTACTGCAGTATCATCCAAGGTGAAGGTAAAATCTTGTTTAAGGCTAGGGACATATCTGCCTGAGACACATAATCAGAGAGCTCAGTCATGTCTCTCTTCATATAGTCCAGTAAAGTACATCTCAAAAGTCATTCACACCAACCTGGATTATGATGGCATCATAACAGTACCTGTTGTTGAGAGACTTGAGTGTGTGTGTGTGATTTGCCAGATCCTGGCACCTGACAGACAGCTGACCATGACGTTTTCCTTATCCAATCTGGTGAGAAGGACATCTGTGTGTCTCACAATTGAGTCGCCAATGACTAGGATGTTTGTTTTTGTGTTATGCCTTAGGGGCTTGACTGGTGAGACGCTGGTGTGTGATATATTATGTGTACTATGTTCTGCAGAGGATGTAGTATGTGAATCATGCTTGTGTTTGTGTTTGGGAGGTCTCTGATGTTTAGGTAAGCTTCTGGTAAGGACCTCCACATATGTAGGTTTATGTGTTGTTGTTTTGGTAGGTGCAGGAGGTGAGGTGCGCATGCTGATAACTTGCCTAGTATCAGATGAACTGACTGGTGAGCGAGACTGGATTCTAGGTTCTTGGTATAGATGCATCTCTCACATAATGAATTTGCATGGACTAGAAGAAGTGGATTGTCAATGTACATGATGCAGTTGCTACATTGCCTCAGGATGCCCATGTCGACCAGACTGGCTTTTGAAACTGGTGAAAATTGTCCATCCAGAATGCTAGGTAAGTTGATGTGGTCAGAAAACAGGGAGAAGATAGAATGGACCACATAAAGTAGAGGACAGGGGAAGTGGACAAAAAAATACAAAGAACTAGTTGGTAGGATCTGTGTTGGTATCTCAGGAGCTTTGCTGAATGTATCACTTGTCAGTGAGGGACAATCAAGAGAACTCACCAATGGAGCACTAGCAGAGTACTTAGAGAAAATGTGCAGGCAGAAGTGTTTGAGTCTGTAACCACCAATGATGCCCACTGCTACTCGGCAGTGCGCGATGTGCAAACAAGCACAAACTTGGACAAACATAGTGCTTATGTAGCAAATGAGAGCAAACTGACTTAAACAAATTAACCAATAAAAAAGGTCAAAACTGAGCCTTGTTCTGGCAACCTTTAATCAGATGATGTCTAACTGCACACGCCTGCCACTAGGGCCAACAAAAGATGGCCTGGTTTAGTGCTCAAGTTATAAAAACAGCTAGATTCAGCAGGTCTGAATCTAGTCTATGCTAAACAAAGTGCAACAATTTCAGGGAAAAAAAAACTGTTCAAATAAGCAGTGAAATGGTAAAAATGCAGTTCACAGATGCAATATACAGTGAAAAATAGTTTATGTCAAAATCATGGCATAAATCTAAATACAAAAAAAATGCATAACTGTATCCTTCAGCAAGCATGATACCTCCTGAAACAATCATTTAGTCAACATTCCCCTGAAAGTCAGTCCAGTGGTAAAGGACTTGGTGACCTGAGTTGTCTTCCAATTACCAAGTATCAAATGTCGTGAGTAAATCCTTTCTCATTGCACAGCTTATTAGGAAGGGTATTGCATCTTTCCTCTGTACTCTGCTCTTATTAGGCCTATCACTGAAAACAGTGTTCCCTTTGGTATGTACCTGTACAATCACCTGACACAGCTCAAGTGACCACAGTGCTTCCTCACCAAGAAAATCAAGAGTTTGAGTTACAAATGCTACGTTAATCTCCATGCCCTTCCCTCTACTCACCCTCCAGCAGACTGCTGAGGGGCATCTCTGACTTGTATACAGAGCCTCTTCCAGCCCTGTTCTTGTAGATTGACTGTACATCTAAAAGTTCAATAATGTCAGAATTAGTCACACCAAAGACCTAAATCTCTTTTGCAACCTGAATAGAACAAGCTTGAGGGACAGCTACATCTCACAGAGAATACTTCTCCTCTGGAATCACTGTCCTCTTCATGTAAAACAAAGTACATTCCTTACCAAATTCAAACGTGATCTGGATGGATGAAAGGAAGATAGAAAGTTCACACCAGGTTTGGCACCCTTGTCCCTACTAGACACAGGCACCATGTAAATATGTACTCTTGGCTATGTGTATGTATAACACAAGGGCCTTGGATTAATCACACTTAGAAAATACTAGATCTGTAAACTTAAAGTGAATGCATGACTAGGCTTCTGTAAGATCCTTGTGGATTAGCCTAGTAAGTGCAAATAAACCTATGATTGTGAGGACTAGATGGATAATTTTCTTATTTATTTATTATTTGTTAATCAGGAAAGTCTGACTTGGAACAAAGCCAATTTTCAGCAGCGACCCACGGAGAAACTCTCTAGATTCATGCCTTTGTAACAGTGGAGGGAACTAGAGCACCCACAGAAAACCCACACAAATGCAGGGAGGACATGCAGACTCCACACAGAATGCACCCCAGCCCAGAACTGAACCAAAGAATCTCTTGGTGTGAGGCAACAACGCTACTGCTGCACCACTGCGCCATCCATTATGCCATTGAAAAGGAGCATTATCTGTTACCGAACTGGAGTGCCTGCTTAACAAATCAAATTTCATTGCATAGAAGACCTACTTTATTCGTGACAAATCTCTTTCTATAGTTGAGTATCTGTTTCCTGCATTTCTCAGCTTCCTGCTAATATGGTATACAGGGTGTTTTTCGCCTGAATGTCATGAAAGAGTACTACTTCAAAGGTACCTCAAGCCAATTGATATATACAGTAAACTTTTTAGTTTAAACGTGTTACTAACACAGGTTCAAAAAAAGGGATCCTTCTGAGTTCAATAAATTCTCTGTCTGCTTCAAGACATAATTTTACCTTATAAGGACTGACAGGGGGGGTGGTCAAGCAGTAGTCACAAAATTAGCCAAAACTTTCTATAGAACCAAACTAGTCCAAAGAAAGTTTTCATCTGTCTTGTAGTAAATGGTATAGGTCAGTTTGTTATGGACTCTTTCTAAGGTAACCTAAATAGTCAGATTCCAGTACACCAGTTTATTTTCATAGCATTTGTTGTCAAGACTCCCTGCCTTATGAACTGTGAAACTACTTGCCGTTTAGATAAGACAGATTTCAAGTCCTCTGAATACATGACCACACCATCCCTGTTTTCTGCAATATATCCAGTGTGAGGCTTCAGTATTTCATCTGTCAGCCTTTGAAAAATGGCTAGGGCTCTGTGATTTAGGAATGGGATCAGTTTCCATCATGGTATTAGAAATCCAAAACATTTGGAAAAATTAAATAAATGGAGATACCATAACAATTTTATCACTATCCACGATCTGCCTCGTTACCTACGCCACAGCTTCAAATGACTATTCAGTACCTTTTATGCATTAGAGGCACTGAAAATGCCAAACATATTCCAAAGCATCAACATCATGAATGTTCACTGCCTGCTGCCCTCTTACCTCATTTAGTCTAGGTTTCTAATCTTGAGTGCAACAGTGTGATAACCTTGTTTTTCTGTCTATTTTTATATTCCTCCTCACAAGCTGATCATAAAAGCACCTCTCCCATTCTGATTGTCTCTACTACAAGTCCCATCCTGGAAAAACCATGGTGTTCCTACTGTAAGAGTGTCTCCTTACTATGTAGAGTTCATGTTCGGAGAAGGCCTCAACTTCTTGTGTATGTTTTCCGGGGTTCAGACAAATGATAAGACAGGCTGGCAGAGAAGTAGTCATCCAATCATGAGGGGACTTTATTACTGGCCTTATTTCCTGCCACTCATTATTATCATCATCAGCCGCCTTTGCTCCCATTTTTCTGCACAGGGTCGGGATGTTGTGTCAACTGTCACCATCTCTCTCTCTCTCTCTCTCTCTCTCTCTCTCTCTCTCTCTCTCTCTCTTACTATTCAGACTATTCAGTGCTGTTCTCCTGCCTTCTACCGCACTCATGCTTGACTGTAGTGGTTCTTCTCTTACACAATCCATCCATCTCTCTGCTGGATGACCTCATCATTCAGACTTCCATTCTCCTGAATCACACCTCCTGGAGACTTGAAGCTATTAACCTGGTCCACATTTTCCCTCCTACATCTATTCTCAGCTTCTTATGATTTCTTCCCATTTGCTGCCATTACTACTGTCTTATCTGTACTCAGTTTCATCCCATGTGCCTTCGGTTTTGCATTCCATTCTCCTTTCTTTTGCTGAAGTTCTTGCTCAGAGTCTGCCTGTAATGCTGCATCATCTGCATAAAGCAACTTTGTTGGTTTGTTCCCTCAGACCTGTATGCTAATATAGTTCATCACCACTATGAATAGCAGTTCGCTCAGAGCTGAACTCTGATGCACAATAACGTCTACTGGGATCATCTCTCTGTGACTGAACACTACCAGTACTTGAGTCACTGGGTCCTTGTACATAGCCTGCTCTGATTCTACCAATGTTTCTGGGACCTTGAACTTCCGCATGACTGCCCATATCATCTTTCTTGGTACATTGTTGTATGTTTTTTTTTTTTTTTAGTCTAGAAATGCCCAGTTGCACTCTTTCCTCATCTCTAGCTTCTTCTCAACTATCTGTCTCACTGCATACATTGAGTCAGTTGTGTTACATCCTGATCTGAATGCAAATGGCTCATTTTCCATCTTACTCCGTGTATTCATTTATCAATCACCTTCTCCAGAACTTTCATGCAGTGCCACAGGAGTTTGATACCTCTATACTGTCCATAATTGTGAATGCACCTTTTGTTCTTGAACACTGCTACTAGTTTGGTAATTCTCCGATCATTTAGGATATGCCTTTCTCTCTATACTTCTATGAGAAACATATCTCTTAACCATCCAGATTTTCACAGAATATTCAGAATTTTGCTAAGTATTTTTCATCTGATCATCATAAAATTTGTGTTTTTTTTCTGACAAATCACTGAGGATTGAAGTTACTAAATAATGACATGCATTTGAGTTTCAGAATTCTTATCCTTCAGAAAATTCTTGCTAACTTAAATCCTGCTAGTCTAGCAAATTTCTAAGTTTATATGAGCAATGTCTAAAATCTGTTACTATTGTTGGACATTTCTTCCACAATTATTTTAGGCTTTGTACAGATTTCTTGCACTAAGAAATTTAGAGTTTTGATAAGCATCCTAAGGAGCCATTTCTTCCCATCTCACTCAGTATCTTAATCATATTTGCTGTGACATCATCTAAGCCTGCTACTTTCCTTGACTTTATTTTGGTTCTTACTTCTTATAGGGTAGGCTTCTCCTCTTCTTTCATCATAGGTCATGTCTTGGGCAGTACAGCTTCTGTGAGGTTTTCTTCATTCAGAAGCTGCTGGAAGTAATCCTTCCATTTGCCTCTGATGTCCAGTGGACTGGTGAACTCATTTTTGCTGCCATCCATTATGAAGGGTGTCTGGCTATCTTCTTTATCTTTCTGCCTTTATCTTGCAACCTAATAGAGTTTCTTTGTGTCATATGCCAAGTCACTTTCGAGAAGCTGGTAGAGCACCTCTAATGCCTTGTTCTTTGCTATTACAACTACTCACTTATCCTGCTTGTCAGCCAACCAGTAATCCTTCTTAGATGAGTCTGTCTTTTCTACCTCCCACTTTTTCCCCCTCACTCCTCCTTTCTTTGAAGACTTCCTGGACATCTACATTCCACCACCAGCTTTCCTTATGTACCTTATTTCCATACCTGGCTCATCTGTGTACCTGTTCTATAATCCTCACACATGCTGTTTTGCAGAGCTGCCCTTCATCTCTGAGTATTCATCAGTGACTAAAGAAATATAATTTACATTTTATAAATGCAGTAAATAACGAGGGGGTTGAGACTTTTCAAATATATGAATGTGACTGATGACAACCCTGACTTATCAAGTGATGGTTAGGTTTCTTTGAATGTACTGGCACTAAATTGTTGACTACATTCATGAAACACAATGACCAAGAGATTTCTACACTATCTGCTGGCTTTAACATTTTAACTGATTCCATTTCTAGTGATCTTTTTTATTCAGTTAAGTTTGACTATGATGATAATTTGGACAGACTTAAAAGGCATGTCGCGAATATTCATCAAAGGAAAGAAAAGAAATTTGGAAGGATACTGAAGGATATGGGCCGGCTATTTACAAACTGTGTTCACTAACTATGGGGAGATTACTAAGTAATGAGCGGGCCAGCAATTCTCATATAGATAAAGATGGTTCTGTATCCAACATTTTTTAGAACCTCCAATTTTAAGACAGTCCCAGAGGATAGTCAATCAGGAGTGGACAAAGTAACCCAACATCATGCATCATGGCAGATTAGTGTTCATCATTTCTGTTCATTAGGAATAATTTCTAGTGGAATAATTGCATCAACACTGAGCAGAGTCACTAAAATTATGTGACTGAACCACCTCAGGTACTATTTTTAAAGAGCTATAAAATCTGCCATTGCATTCCCTCAGCCACTGATGATACTTAAAGAGCTATAAAATCTGTCATTACATTCCCTTAGCCACTAATGATACTCACAGAGCTATAAAATTTGTCTTTGCATTCACTTAGTCACTAATGATACTCAAAGAGCTATACAATTTGTTGTTATATTTTGTTAGCCACTAATGATACTCTGCCTTTTCAAAAGAAAGCTGTAATTAATTTCCTCTGCACAGCTCAGTTATACTGAAGCCATCTTTGAAATGAAAATTATTTGCAGGAAATTGAATTTCAAGTTTCTTTTTTAATATGGTATAGTTCAGAATTCATCTAGTATGGGAAATCATTCTGTGTGCAACCACCAAGTGCATTTTCATCTAGTAACATATAAAAAAACACATATGACTGAGATTTAAAACCTTTACAAGTCCAATTCTATATACAATTTTTACAACTTTAATTTGGTTAAAAGTCAAGTGCTAAATGATCTCAAAATAGACCATTCATTAAAGTTATAAAAACGTAGAAAGTTAAGGGCACAGTATTTAGGAATTCCACTGATTATTCCTACAAAATGATGATGGCAGTCCTGTTAAATGATTTTTAACATGTAGTTTCAACAGATGAAATCAGTAGTGCCCGAAAGTCCTTTGATTTCAAACTGTACAAATTACTTATGCACAATTTAACTGATTTAAAATATTTTAAAAACTTTTCATTCAAGATGACCACCATTCCAGTGATATTTGGCATTCCAAACCCACAAGAACACAACAGATCCTCCATTTTGACCAATCATTTTGAAAGGTGGCTCTAGTTTGCCATTTATAAGGATAAGAAATTAAAGGGAGATTTTGAGTAATAAACTAGTGTTATAAAAACTCTTGACACTTCCTCAAGTGAATTAGGGAAGATAATTTTAACTCAGAGCTAGTTTTGCCATAGCTAATATTTAGGATTTTTTCACTGTTATTCCCCCCATATTGGGCTGGAGTGGTTTAGGGATTGTCTCAGTGGACACAAAAAACTTAAAAAGTGTGATACACAATTTGCAACTGGCCATGCAAATTTATTTCATGGTTATGTATTTTTGTAAATTATCTTTTTAACACAGAATTTCAAAATCCCTGGTTGCTTGAGCCTATAATTTTAGAATTTTTATAAGTAGTAGCGCAATGCAAACTGCCCAGAGATGTGCGCACTTTGGACATGGAAGTGCTATATTTGTGGGGGGGGGGCTATGTCCACTCTTGGTTTGAACCACTAATATTTGAGACCATCACCAATGTCTACGAGACTTGCCAAAGTAAACCTTTGAAAGAAATTTTCCAAAAGTCTCAATAGAAACTTTCTATTATGTACAAACCTAACACTATATTCTGTACCTCACATGTTACTTCCTTATTCAGTGACATATGTCTTCTTTAACTACAGCGAACAGTACTGTCATATCATAACATGCAAGTATATAAATAGTTGGAATGATTATACTGAACCTGTATCAGTACCACATTCCACAAAAGTATTACTTGTGTATATAATTAGTTACATCGACCACTACTGTCATCTCATAACATGCAAACAGACAAATAAATAGTTGGAATGATCATACTGAACATGTACCCATGCTCACATTCCACAAAAGTATTGCTTGTGTATATAATCAGCTACATCGACCACTACTGTCATATCATAACATGCAAACTGATAAATAGTTGGAATGATCATACTGAACCTGTATCCGTGCCCACATTCCTCAAAAGTATTACTTGTGTGTATAATTTCAGTGACAAATGTCCTCTGTCAGTAATCGGGTCCGCCTGACAACGTCGACAGCTCAGAACGCCGACACCGAGAACACCGACGCCAGAAGATCGACAACTGAGAAGGCCGACGGATGAAAACACCAATGCTGAGAACACCGACATGGGAAAAGGCTGTGTAAGTATGCGGTAGTGACGGACGTTAGAGTGCGAGTAAGGTAAGTGTGCGATATTGACGGCCTGTAGGGATAGGGGTGAGTTAAGTGAGTTAGGGTTAGGACGCGGGTTAGGTAAGTGTGCGGTAGTGATAGTCTTTGGGTTAGGGGCGGGTTAAGTGAGTTAGGGTTAGGGCGCGGGTTAGGTAAGTGTGCGATAGTGACGGACCTTAGGGTTAGGATTTGGGTTAAGGTTGTAGATAGTTGTGTATGTGAGGTTTAGTGTGGGTTTGTAAGGATTTTGGTGTGCTTGTGTTGTGTGTGTGCTTTTTGGACAGGGGATTTGTTTTGTTTGTTGATTGTCGTTATTATGGTGTGTTGGGCATGTGAGGTTTCGTGTTTGTGAACTGTCGGTTATGTGGTGTCAGTGATTTCATTGTCGGGCATGTGAGGTTTTGTGTTTGTGAACTGTCGGTTATGTGGTGTCAGTAAACTGGTTGTCAATGTTGTGGCTTGTCGACCTTGTCAGGTAGACCCCAGTAATCATATCGCTGAAGCTAGAACATAGTTCAGGACATGTATCAATACAATCACCATGAGTCAAAACTGGCACATAACAACAGAGCTGGTATATGTTTATTCCATTGTACAGGGTCACTGTTTTTTTCAGTTGCTTGCTTTACTTTATTCAGGGTTATGGAGTATCTGAAGCCTAACCAGATAAGCAATGTGTTTAAGGCAGAAAAGCAATCCTGTGTTGGGCCCTAAAATAGACCTGTGTTGGATCCTGCTCTATCAACAAAGATGCAGATACTCTCACTAATACACCACAGGAACAGGCAATTTGATGATACACCAGTTCATCTGTCAATGCATCTCTGAGGTGTGAAAGGAAATCAGACTACTCGTTGAAACTCATAGAGATAGGTAAGACAAGCAGACTATATGCAAAAGTCTCCTCATCCATAAATGTAACTTGAAAAACAATTTCTGTAAGACATCCACAAACTTGTGCACTAACAAGCCATCTATGCCACATGCAGTTGTGGGAAAGTATGGCTATAAAGATAATATAAGGGATAATAAATGTGTGCTCAGATTTAACTACATGGTTACTTCCAAAGTTAGCTTGGTAACTGTTTACTTCTTTATCTCTTAACTATCAACCAGTCATTTTAGTGAGTAACTGTGAGAAGGAATGCACCCTCATTTACTCCTATGTCCACTGTATGGGATTTCCTGCACCCTCATTTACTCCTATGTCCACTGTATGGGACTTCCTGCACCCTCATTTACTCCTATGTCCACTGTATGGGACTTCCTGCACCCTCATTTACTCCTATGTCCACTGTATGGGACTTCTTGCACCCTCATTTACTCTTATGTCCACTGTATGGAACTTCCTGTACCCTTATTTACTCCTATGTCCACTCTATGGGACTTCCTGCAACCTCATTTACTCCTATGTCCATTGTATGGGACTTCCTGCACCCTCATTTACTCCTATGTCCACTGTATGGGACTTCCTATAGTTTTATATGTTTATCCTTTGTTAGCCAGGCTAGTCCTAGTAGGCTATTAGCCTCTTTTTATTTGTGACTGAAGGTGGTATTTATACAACCATAACAAAGCAATCTAAATAAATGTTGCATTAGTGAATGAATGACTTCCTTTCAGTAATAGTTTTCAATTATTATATGATACATTTTTTTTGTAATAGCAATTGTCAGTTCTTGTTTCAGTTCTGAGTGGTTATGCTTTATTACATAAGTAATGAAAAATATAATTGAGATTTATGGATGGCACAGTGGTGCAGCAGTCACCTCACAGTAAGAGGTTCTGCGGTTTAATTCTCAGCTGGAGTGAATTCTGTGCAGAGTTTGTACGTCCCCCTGCATTCGTGTGGGTTTCATCTGGGTGCACTGGTTTCCTCCCGTGTTTTAAAGACATGTGTCTGGAGCATTTTTCTCCTGGCCTCTGATGAAAATTGGCTTTGTTCCAAGTTGGACTTTCCTGGTAAACAAATGTTAAATAAACATTTCATACTAAAACTTCAAAATACGTTTGTAATGAATTCAATTATTTTGGCTTCTAAAAATGATGGCACAGGGGGAAAAAATTACATTTTCAATGAGAAGAGAGTGACATTACCTGTCCCTTCTTCTCCATGAGCAAATAAAGCTAACTAGAGTTGCCAGGCAAATGGAATTCCTGTTTTAGATCTAGTGAATTTATCTCTGCATTGTGCCCTTCAGAAATTGAAAGGACTATCCTTTATAATGTAAGTAGTACAGTACCATTATATCCTTTATAATGTAAGTAGTGCAGTATCATTGTATCCTTTATAATGTAAGTAGTGCAGTATCATTGTATCCTTTATAATGTAAGTAGTGCAGTATCATTGTATCCTTTATAATGTAAGTAGTGCAGTATTATTGTATCCTTTATAATGTAAGTAGTGCAGTATCATTGTATCCTTTATAATGTAAGTAGTATAGCATCATTGTATCCTTTATAATGTAAGTAGTGCAGTATCATTGTATCCTTTATAATGTAAGTAGTACAGTATCATTGTATCCTTTATAATGTAAGTAGTGCAGTATCATTGTATCCTTTATAATGTAAGTAGTGCAGTATCATTGTATCCTTTATAATGTAAGTAGTGCAGTATCATTGTATCCTTTATAATGTAAGTAGTGCAGTATCATTGTATCCTTTATAATGTAAGTAGTGCAGTATTATTGCATCCTTTATAATGTAAGTAGTGCAGTATCATTGTATCCTTTATAATGTAAGTAGTATAGCATCATTGTATCCTTTATAATGTAAGTAGTGCAGTATCATTGTATCCTTTATAATGTAAGTAGTACAGTATCATTGTATCCTTTATAATGTAAGTAGTGCAGTATCATTGTATCCTTTATAATGTAAGTAGTGCAGTATCATTGTATCCTTTATAATGTAAGTAGTGCAGTATCATTGTATCCTTTATAATGTAAGTAGTGCAGTATCATTGTATCCTTTATAATGTAAGTGGTGCAGTATCATTGTATCCTTTATAATGTAAGTAGTGCAGTATCATTGTATCCTTTATAATGTAAGTAGTGCAGTATCATTGTATCCTTTATACTGTAAGTAGTGCAGTATCATTGTATCCTTTATAGTGTAAGTAGTACAGTATCATTGTATCCTTTATAATGTAAGTAGTACAGTATCATTGTAACCTTTATAACGTAAGAAGTGCAGTATCATTGTATCCTTTATAATGTAAGTAGTGCAGTATCATTGTATCCTTTATAATGTAAGTAGTGCAGTATCATTGTATCCTTTATAATGTAAGTAGTGCAGTATCATTGTATCCTTTATAATGTAAGTAGTACAGTATCATTGCACCATTATGTTTGGTTAATTTCCAGTTGTAACACTTGTGGTTCCCAGGATATAAGTAAAGTTATGGCGAATATCTGGCACAGGTTAGTGTTTCTTGTCTTAATTCCAGTTGTCAAACTGTTGACAACATCATGTTACAGTGGTTTAGATGTGCCTAAATTTGAGACAAGAGTGAGCACTGAAACACATGGTATGGCTCATTCTGATGAGCTTTGGTTGCATGTAAGCAAGGTGTTTGGGCAGGCTGGTGATGCTAACTTCAGAGGCACCTTGCTTATGAAAATAGTTTAAAGGAAACTGTTGAATGATTTGTCACAGACAGACTCATGATTTAAACTTGGTATTAAAAGAACTGTGAGGCCAAAGCATTCATGTCAGTATATAAGTAACACTTTGCGTATGTCTACTCTCTCCTTCTTTCTGAATATAAATATAAACAAACATGCATATGCATATATAAGCATGTGTGTGTTGGATGCCCCAGCAGTACTGGAATTTTAACTATTGCCTCATAACACTTGGTTCTCTAATTTAGTTCTATGCTGGTATGCCAGAAATGCCATTTATCTATGAAGTGATGCGTTATGTCCTTATACCCCGAATAAGGTAAAGTAGATATAATTAAGTGAGTGAATGTGTATACTTCTATAACTACAGTTATATCAGATAAAATAGGTAAAGTGGCATGAGTAAACCATGAATATGGTGTAAAATGTACATATACATATATATCTATGTATATATGTATACATGTATATAATATATGTATTAATGTTCACCCTATATCTATATCACTAGTCCACCAGAGAAGCTGCTTCTCAAAATCTACATATTTACTATGGTAATGGATGCCAACAATACTGTAACGTGTATTAAAGAGCAATATATTTTCCAACGACCTTTATTTTGTAATGTTGCTCTTTATAAGAGGTTTCATTGGTGATATCTTTTGCTTCTATAAATCTAATGACATTAATGTATTGCTATTTGCAAAATAAGTTGTCAATAATCCAATTGGCTTAATATTTAGTTTCCATAAAAAAAAGAAGGAAGTTGCCATTTTTAGATGATATCTAAATATAGATGCTGATAGGTACTCTGCTTATAATTACAGAAAACCATTGTAAAAATAAGTTACTACACTTCATAAACACCCCTGTCATATGAAGAAGGATATCCCTAAAGGACAGTTGAGAGAGTTAGAAAAAATACCATAGATAATGCAAAGTTTTTGCATTTGCCACAGAAATGCTACAAATAATAGGGTCAGAGTTTACCCAGAATATATGCTAGGAAAAAATTATTTTATGAAATCAGACTTCAGAGATATGAAGCTGGATATACCAGCAATGGGATCTCAGACATATTTTTAAACAGAAAGGAATTTTAGAAAAAGCAGTGGAATGCACTGACTTTTGATTTGAGTATTAGAACATTAATGGGTTATAAAGTATCAATTATATACACAGTGTCAGTTACAGTTTTTGCATACCCACATGTGTATCTCTTAATGTTTTTGCTCAAGAAATTGTACAAAGCCAAAAAGACAGGGATGCAAAGGCATAAAATCAGGAGCAGTTTTAAAAAATTATGCTAATTCATTTAAAAAGCTAATAGAAAAAGAAGTTTTGCATCAACATGTATTTTCTGAATAAGTATGAAACTGTTATGATTTGAATCATTGTCAGAAAGTCCAAAATGTTGCAAGGGACACAAAAATATTAGGCAAAAACATTAGGCAAAATCAGGAGATGTTCTTCAAAATCAAGAACGGCTAAAAGGCGTGCTGTCATATGTCTTGTATTTTATGCACTTAAAAATGCAACTGTGTTACAGTTACATACTCTGAGGAAGTAATATTCTCACATTTTGGACTGCACTTTGGAGGTTTTACACAAATTAACAGTTTCTGTAGATGTATTCAATCTTTGTAAAGTTTCAGCATTTGTTTGCATTTTTGTGCAAGATTTTAATATTTTAGACAGCACTTAAGAAAACATGGAGAAGCCGTGGTAGTGCAGTGGTAGCGTTGTTTCCTCACAGCAAGAGGTTCTCCCGTTCAATTCTCAGCTGGAGCGCCTGGTGTGTAATCTGCATGTCCTCCCCACGGTCAAGTGGCCTTCAAAACACATGTGTGAATGGAAGTGCCTTTGTTGAAGGTTGGGCATCGAGCTGGCACCTTGGCATTATAAAAATCTACTGACAATCATTAGCAGACTGGAGTTCCGTTGTGGCGACCCATAACTGACAAAAGCCGAAAGAAGAACAACTTAAGAAAACATGGACATTCAGATGAGACCACTTAAAATACATTCCAAACTAAAATCTATAGTTGCCTTACAAGAAAAAAAAGCTTAATTGGGGAAAAAAAACATAAAGATGGACCACCACTCCCTTTCACATCAATGTAAAAGAAAATCCATAACTTCAAACACTGCACACACAAAATTAACATATCTCCAATAAAACACTGCCCACCAAAAATCATACTTCTGAAAGTAAAAATTATTCATATTATATTGAAAAAGATTAAAAGACATAAACAAAACATAAAACTAACCATTGTTAGCCAACTCAAAAATGGTATTATTGGAAAAAATGGATTCAGTTGTAATTGTCAAACTTAATAAAATAAACTACCTAAAATATATAAATATAATGCTAATAAACTCGAACATAACCCTCAATATACTACTAAAATACTTCCTAAAAATGAAACATTGCAAATAAAATAAAATTAAACTAAATAAAAATTGCCTCAGAAAACCAGCCACAAGATGCTTCATTTAATGAAGGTGTAAAAATACACAAAGTACTTAAAGTCCTGTTCAGTAGATAAGTAGGTGTTTATCACCATACTGAAGTCAATGGAAACATTATCAATGAATAATGTCAAAGAAATCTTGCTAAATGAAAGATGTGCTGTTCTGGTTTCCACGACACAAGAAATAGCTTGCAGGATTAAGCAACTCAGTTCATGAATTTTTGTTTTGCTATTTCTAACAATTTTTTTCTCTAAACCCAAAGTAAAAATCATCACATACCAGACACCTATATATATATATATATATATATATATATATATATATATATATATATATATATATGAACATTATATGTCATTTAACTGACTCCACACATCACTGAGAATTTATCGAGGGAAAGGAGGTAGTCAGCCAACAGTCTGAAGTTTGCCCTTTACTCCACTATAGTGTGATCTCAGAGTTAGTATATTTAGGGGGAATATGGAAGGTGCAGACCCCCACATTGGAGAGTATGGTGGCAAAGCATCCCACTTGTGTGGGTTCAAAGTGCTTTGGTGTGGTTTCTTGTGATTGTTGGCTGACTGCTTCCCAGTGGCGGCTGGTGAGTTCAAATCAAAGGGGGGCTGCAAGAGACAGCTGAATGAGTAGGGCCAATGGGAAGAGGTGCAGCCAACTAGAAAGGGGAGTAGCTATGCTCAAAACCACAAAAACTGGAACTTTAATTAAATATGCTGCCCTGGGTGCCAAACCATCATTATGAGAGTCCAATCAACACAAAATGAAGTGCAGAAGAAAAAAAAATATTTCAGTACATTGGCTGCATGACAGCTCACTTAATATCTACATAGAAACAAAAAGGTTGCAAGGCATAAAAAAGACTTTTTAAATACATTACTGGAATGCCAGTCAAAGTCAAGTATAAGAAAAACAAGCAACACTCAACTCAAACCACTTCTCCTTGCACTACAGTTGTAATTATAATTTATATTCAGCTTTATAAAAGTACCAAATAGCATGCTGAAAGTAGCAATCAGTGTGATACCCCCACTTGTAAAAATGCTTCTTATCCAAAAAAGAGCTGCTGCCTGACAAACTATCTACTTGTTTCATGGGGAAAACATGATCAAAGTAAAAACTGAACACCAAACAAGAAACAAGCTCAAGCTAAATTGCTTAAAGGATTACTGCACAGGTTATGGACCACACATGATAGATTGGCATTCTGTTTTGTTTACAGGTAAATCCTGCAAAGATGATGGCAAGGCTCCAACAAAGGTAATGAGCTTCTTAAAATACTGTAATCCTGTCCTTTATTACAAATACTGTGATATGCATTTCAATACCCAAGGCTTATACGTTATCCAGTTATGTAAGTATTCTCTGCATGGCAGCAACAAAAAGGCTTTCAATGTTGGTAATTCTTTAACAGTGTGCTTGTTAAAGCTTACTTGCCTCTTACAATCTCAGACAAGCTTATTTGATGGTCATGAAAGCATTGCTACTTAAACACAGAGCAATGGGTACATTCTGAATAATAAGAAGCATAAATTAACAGTATAAATATATGACAGAAAACCATAACATTCTGCAAAATCAAGCAAGGACAGATGAGAAGCCACTGTAATACTTGTGTCTACCTTGGATGGTGGGATACTCTGCACACTTACACTGCATAACTGCTCCTTGCCTTGCTTGGACACATCCAGAGTCACTACATGAGGGAGTGGGGTGCAACAAGTATGTCACAATTTGAAATGTCTCTGGCTGACTGTGATGGCCTTGACACATTTTTCATACCTCTCAACCTCAGAGCAGGAAATCTGGACAAAGCCATACATAAAAGTGGGACAAATGCCCAAAAATAAGGACACTATTTAAATATTGCTCTTATAAACTTTCTAATAGAATAGTAGGTCTTGTATTAGTATGACTTTTCTGAAGGTATGAAATCTGAAACTCAAATGTCTGTCATTATTTTCTAACTTCAATCTTTAATAATTTGCCTCTAATTTGCCAGAAACCACAATTTTATGAAAAATGGACCAAAATGTGATGCAAAAATATAAAGTAGCCACACAATACAGCTGGGAACATGTCAAAGAAAGGACACTTTTTTAATATTAATACTGTTAACTTGAGCAACTGACAAAATAAATTAATTTATGAGCATTTCTGAAATGAAAGTAATCTATAAATCTGATTATTAGTTATTTATTAATTGTAAACCCTCCACATTTTCCTCCAAAATTGCCATTTTGTGGAGGGATTATTAGAGGGAGAGCAACATTCTGAGCCAAAATCAGGGACAGTTGAGAGGTTTAGATATGCCTAATTCGATAAAGCAATTTATTTGCATGTACTTCTCAACCTGTTATTGCAGGAAATCTGGTCAAGGCCAAATATATTGGGGGAACATGCAAACACAGTACTAAAAATTGCTCTTGTATAAACTTAGTTGATAGAATAACAGGTCTTACTTTAGCATGCATTTTTCTGAAGGTTATGAAGTCTGAAACTCAATATCTGTCATTATTTAGTGACTTAATTCCTAAATGATTTGCCAGAAAACCACAAATTTTATGAGGAACAAACCAAAAATAAAAAGCAAAAATCTATTCATTCTGTGAAAATCTGGACAGTTGAGAGGTATAATTCAGCTGGGGCTGTCTTTGAGCTTGCCACCCTTCCCTCTCACAAAATCATGGTCGAATGAAGCCTCCCCCCTGCAGTCATTCCAATGTCCCATTACTTGGCTATTTTGCCCCATTTACCATAAACACTGTAATGTGCATACTGCTTTACTTCTACGATGATTTGGATTTCATTTGAAAGTTTTATTTTGCATTTTACAACACAAATACTAAGACATCTGCTAAACAATGCAATGCAGTCTCACAAGGAAAATAAACTTAGCATTAAAACATCTCTGCCCTTGAAACTCAAGTTCTTTGAAACAGCATTGAAATCCACATTTAAAGAAAATACATTTGGCTAGTATAAAGATTAACTTTGGGCTGTTTTCAAATGATAGGCCCCTTGCACACAAGACATACATGTATTGTGTGATACACCTTCCTGATTGTATTAAATTATATTCCTTGTATAATACAGTACAGCTGTTAGAAGGTGTTTTAAATTTATTGTTTTGAACATTTTTCCAGTAAATAATGAAACAAAATTCATGCACCAATAATGACAAAACTGCCCAATTGAGAGCATTTCCATCATAAAAGTCTACTCGAACTTCTACAATCCACCAGTATCATTAAATATACACAATCTCTGCAGAAGTAAAAGTCATCTATAAAATTCCACATTAAGCAGATCTTAACTAATGAAGAGGTTGCTGCTAGCAAACAACTTTATATTTCATTGTTTCATCTACAAATAAAGTGGCTGTGTCTTCGCCAAAGAGGGCATTTGTACTACAGCAACATCCACCCCCTGTGGGAGTAGAACCTACAGCCTTCTGCATCAAAAGCAAGAAAACTGCCTGTTGTGCTATTAACAATGCAAGTGGAGCTAGCATAAGCAGCACTAAACTTCTCTTCCCCCTGCAGCTCTCAGCTCCTTGTAAAACCTACTCAACACTCAACTGTATTTCTCAACTTCACAGCACAAGAAATCTGGAAAAAGCCAACATTTATTGGGGGGGGCAAAAGCCCAAAAACCAGGGACACATTTTAAACATTGCTTGTTTAATCTTGGAAAGTTGCTAATATAAAATGCAGTGTTACCACCATACATTTCACTGCCAAGTCTTGAACCCAGGACCCTGTGCAAAACAGTCAAAGCAACATACCACTATTCCAAATCAGCTGTTTCATAAAAAGCAAGGAAGACTGAAACTTAAATGGCTACCATTTAGTGAATTCAGTTCTCACCATAGCTGTCAATCTCTTAGCACAAAACACCTTGACAAATCCAATAATGGGGGAATACAGTCCCAAAAATAGGGACACATTTCAAATATTCATTTTATAAACTTAGAAAATTGCTAGAATAAAAAGTTTTGTGTTACTATGCACTTTCTGAAGAATATGAAGAAAATTGCTGGAATAAACGGTTTTGTGTTACTGTGTACTTTCTGAAGAATATGAAGTCTGAAATTCAAATGCCTGTTAGTTTTATTTATTTAAGATTTGTTAACCAGGAAAGTCTGTTTTGAAACAAAAGCCAATTTTCAGCAGAGGCCCAGGGAGGAAATACTGCAGACACATGTCTTTGTAACATGGAAGAACACCAGAACAAACCCACAAACAAATACAGGGAGGATATGCAGACTCCACACAGAAGGCACCTCAGCCAAGAATCAAACCAGAGAACCTCTAAGGCAACAATGCTATCACTGCACCAATCACTACCTAAGAAATTAAAACTTCAGAAACCACAGATTTTATGATGAACAGAACAGAACAAAATATGAGGCACAAATCTGCAAAAGTTTCACAGATGCCGGTGGATAGGGAATTCAGGCTCGTGTTACATACACCCATGGCACAGGGTTCAAGCCTGAGGTATTCTCTAACCATCACCAGCCGGTATCCTGAGTTCTGTCTATAGGCACCAGGATAAATCAATTGGGGCATTACACACACAGAATTAAATAACTTCCAAACAGCTTGAATTAAAGTACCTGATAATGGTCTTCCTGAATCTGGGCTGGAAAGCAGTAGTCTGGATTCACTTTCTATATGAGGAAGTTATTGGATTATACCATTGTGGTTCACAGCTGGGGGGGCTGCAGTCTGATATCATGAGCTGCCACTGCTGCTTCCTTTCCCTTGGTAAATTTTCAGTGATGGTGGAGCCGGTTAACTGATGTCTTGGTGTTTTCATCTAGGTCATGTCATTTTCAGGTGTGTGGGTTTTCATTTATGTTAAGTATAACTATATCTATATCTATAGCTATATTTATATTTGCTATAGCTATATCTATATGTGTGTGTGTGTGTGTGTGTGTGTGTGTATGCCAAACATGAAGTATCCAAACGTTGAATGCTAAGATACACAACATAACAGTTTGAATCCCAAAGACTTGAAGGAAATCAAAAACTACTTTTTTTCATGGGGCACCCCCTAACGATTATACATATCAACTCAGAGATCGCACTAAAGTGGGGAAAGTGCAAACTCTCTGATCCTCACTGTCCCACAATCCTGTGCATTTAAACAGTGACAATGTTCAAAAAGTTAATTTTCAAACTCTGCAGCCAATAATTCAAACACTTGAATGTTTAGTAGTTCAAACATATGAATGAGTACTCCCGAATGGAATATGCTGAGTGTATTGTGTAGACATTCAAAGAATTAAAAGGATTTTTGAAAGTTTTTGTTTTTTTATTCTTGAGAAAGATGCTCCAACCCTTGTAGGGGCTCTTAGGCAGAGACGCTGGAGCAAAGAGAGTTAGATTGGCAAATACTGTTGAATGCCACAGTTCCACCTGGACTTAATGATAAGGTATAACTAGGTAGTGTGTTATCCCTAAGGGCAGCAAAATTATATCAATAGGGGCACACTGGTATAATAACACACAATAAATTAGCTTAGAGTTTTTAACATTAGTTTTCTGTTAAAGGAATTGTTATATAATGTTGTAAAAAATTGTTTATGGTATTAAATTAATTACTAATAATGTTATAATTAGCTGAAAGTAAAAGTAAACAGAATATGAGTTTAGGGATTTGTACATATGAAATTATTTTTAAATAATAGTAGCTGTTTAATATAATATTTAGATACAAAATATTTTAGTTGTTGAATGTTTTTATGTAATGACAGGATTAAATACACTTCCATTTTATTTGTTTTAAAAAGTTAGGTGGAAATAATGTTTGTAGACACTGTGTGGGAATATGCGTGTGTGTGTGTGTGTGTGTGTGTGTGTGTGTGTATGTGTGTGTGTGTGTGTGTGTGTGTGTTTTTGTGTGTGTGTGTGTACATATATATATGCATGTATACATATATATATATATATATATATATATATATATATATGTGTGTATATATATATATATATATATATATATATATATATATATATATATATATATATATATATATATATATATATACATATCTATAGGGATTCCCTTCACAAGCTCAAAGTTTCAAAGCGATTGAAGTTTTGAAATGCTGAATGATTTGAATGGTGATCACCACAGAGTGCGGAATGGGAAATTTACTATTTTCCTCACTGTGGGGTTCTTGCCCCCCTGTAAAAACATAAAAAAAATAGTTTTTTTCAAAATTGTAGTAAAAAAAGTAACTCGGTCCAGGGATCTCAACTTATCATGTGACATTAACAGAACATGTTGGAGAGACAGATATGTCTCCCAGAGATTGTCACTCCTCTGGTATAAGCTCCCATGTCATGTGAAGCAAAGCTCCTTAATCACCCTATTTAAGCACAACCTTGACAATTGGATAGGTGACCATAAATTTACCATGGGGATGGCACCTATGTCTTTCATGGACAGGGGTAGTAAGTACTAATAATAGAATCATTCTGCTAACAATGACCATCTAACTATGGTCAATTAAGGTACATGGGTTTTTGCATGGCTAGGCTTGTAAAGAACGCAGGGCCATTAGCCTAATAGCCTCCTATTAACCTATGAATGCATGAACTAGTTTACTAAAAAATTAAACTTTGTTCCATGCAGTGCTTCTCCTTTTTATACAAAATTCTTGTTATGCATGTTGCATTGCAAACGCATGACAAATTTATCTGCTGTCTCCCTACACAAACTTTTCAAACCACAAAGCAACCCTCTGCATTCCTATTTACTTAATATCAGTTTCTTCTGTCCCTGCATCTCAACATTCATTAAGACACATTTAATTTGATGCAGATTTTAAATAGCCTATTTTTTTCAGTATAATTTTTACTTTTACTTAAATTTTGTTTAGGTCCAACAGAATGTTTTGTGGACTACGAATTGCCAAGCCACCATATGCTGATTTCCACAAAAAACACAAACTCGCACCAGCTATGGTACACTTCACACAGCAGTATAATATATCACAGACACTTTTATGTGAATGTGCTATCACTAGTTTACTATATATGAAATGATGCTAAGCATTTCATGAGTTGTTCCAAAATGTTCACTCTTTACTATCAGGATGTGTTTGATTTGTCAATCAGGTATTGTTGTTTATTTTCTTCTCTTTGTGGTATGACATTGAAAACCTGACTTTGCTATACATATTGCAATTCGGTCTTGTCTAGAGAAATAATTTTAGTTTTAATTTCCTAAAGTAAAAATTTCACTCCTGAACTAGCAGCAATGTGCTTTAAACATGTTTTGATGTTTTATCAGAGAAGCAAAAAATTATTGCTAAATACTAATTCTAATTAATAAAAATTGCTGCCATATAGATTATTTTTTATATAATATCTGATGGAATTTCAAAATATGTTGCTTTTTTATTTTCTTGATAACCCCCAAGCACTACCCGTGTAAGACGCTGGTTGTGATTGCTATCTCTTTCCCAATTTCTGAAAGCTCCCCATGCTTAGACGGATGACAAACACTAATTCAAGTAAAACATCCTCACTGATGACCTAGGATTATCAAAAAATGGAACACGTTATTTTACAAAACTACACTTCAGTAATGAATTAAATGAACTCTTACAGTTCAGCTTAGAATGCGGATATCAGGCAATGGTTAGCAAAATAAGACGTAAAGTATTCTTTTCATTTTACTTTGCAGATGGGCAGCAACTTTATTAATGGTTATGCAAAAAAAAATAAATGGCATTGTATGTATCCATCCCTTTTCTAAAGCACTTGTCCTGATGAGGTATAAACTGTAGGCACTGTAGACCAGACATACCTATCTTCAGCAGTAGTTTCTGGTATATCCAGAGACATATCCAAACATTCCCAGTCACCTGAGATAATTATTCCAATATATCCTCCAATTCCCTCTTCTCATTGGACCTTTTCTGGTACACTTGCTATGAGAAATGTTCATGTCATCTTCACAAGGTAAACAAAACCACATCAGATAAGCCCTGTCAACATAAAGAAGCTGTAACCATATTTAAAGTGCCTTCTATTTTCCCAAGCTTTTTCACCCTGCCTTGGAAAGTGAGCCTTGATGTTCTGTGAAGATGTTTTATTCCTGCCCCTTGCATCCATGATCTTATCCTTTTAGTCTCTAACTAAAACTGATCACTGTGTTACTTGCACTGTGGTGTTAATTATGTGTTTATATACTTAATTTCCTGTTCATAATTCCTTCATTAGTGGATTTTGCAGTAACAGATCATATAGGTTCATAGGTTCATAGGTTCATACTAGGCTATCTGCCCTAGGGCATTTATAAGCCTAGCCAGAATGTGTTTGGCTTTCGCCACCCATTTTAAATTTATTTTGCTATGCCCTTTTTCGAGGTTAGTATACTGTGCCTCTGTCTAACAGTGACACAGAAGTGATACCCGGGGTAAACCTACGATCTCCCATCCACTCATCAAGATTCCTCTTGAAGAGAGTCAATGAGGGACTCTGCCTAACCTGGACTGGGATTTTATTCCAGAGTGAAGGGAGCCTCTGGGTTATGAATCTGTCCCTCCAGCATGTCCTATTTATTTCAGTGATGAGGTTCAAGTCTCTCGAGCATGTAGCTCGATGGGATTTGGATTTTCTGAGGTGCAGCATATCCATTAATTCCGGGTTGGACATGGCTTTATACGTCAGGCACAGATCGCTTCTGAACAGGCGGTATGCCACTGAGTAGAGCTGGAGTTTCTTTAACCGGGCAGCATATAGCATCTGTTTGAGCCCTTTGATCCTCTTGGTGAGGTACTTTTGGGGTCTTTCCAGTTGCTGCAGGTGTCTGGTAAGGTACATCCCAAAAGGGGCATTGTACTCAATTTTGGGCCTGATGAGGGATGAGTAAAGAGGCACAATGACGTCCCCTGATCTAGATGTGAATCCCTTCATGATTAGGTGGGCTATATAAAATGTTTTTCTAACCACTTTGGCCACGTGGTTGTCAAATGAGAGATTGCTATCAACTTGGGTCCCCAGGTCCTTAATTACTTCTTCTGTACTTAATGGATTACCACCTATGTGGTAATCTGTGGGCACTTTGTTTTTGCTGAAGGGGATGACTATACACTTTTTGGCATTTAGCTTGAGGCCATGGCTCTGGCACCAGTTGTCTGTTTCTATGAGGCCCTTTTGGAGGATGCTTGTGTCGACTGGAGAGTCGATTATGGCGCCCAGTTTGCAGTCATCTGCAAACTTGGTTAGCCACAGTCCTTCCATGTCAGCCTGTACCTCCGAGAAATATATTCCGAACAAGAGAGGTGCCAGGACTGAGCCTTGTGGGACACCACTTGTAACTGGTTTTGAGTCTGACATGGCTCCAGCAATTCTAACCATGTGGGTTCTGTCCTTGAGCCAGTTTGCAATCCATCTAGTGACATAGGGGTTTATATTTAAGCTGGTGAGCTTATCTATAATGCCTGAGTGGGGTATTGTATCGAAGGCTTTCGTGAGGTCCAGGTAGGCTGTGTGGACCACCTTCCCCTCGTCAATGGCCTTGGTGACTGTTTCAAAGAAATCAACCAGGTTTAAGAGGCAGGATCTGCCCTTAACAAAGCCGAACTGGGTAGGATCCAGTGTTTGTAGGTCCCCAATATCTTTATTTATGAGGTCTATAATGATCCTTTCCATAGCTTTGCAGACCAAGCTAGTCAGGCTTATGGGGCGATAGTTTTCAGGATCTGTTGAGGCACCACCTTTATGGAGAGGGTCCACTGTTGCTGTACGCCACTCTTTGGGCACATATCCTGTAGTAAGGCTGAGATTGAACAGTAGTTTTATGTTTGGGTTTAGCTCTTCTTGGAGTTCATGTAGGACGTAGCCCGGGACACCATCTGGTCCCATTGATGCTGTGTTTTTTGCTTTGGAGAGGGCAGCTCTTACCTGAGCATCTGAGATGTCAGGGGGGCAGCACTCTGCTGGGATAGATATTTGCCCTTTTGGTGGGGAGGGGGAGTTTGCACTGAACCTGTCAGCTAGGATGTTGGCAATGTCTGTGGGTTCGGTGTATGTTTTGTCATTTTGGACTAATTCTGAGCATATCTGGGAATTACCTCCCAGGTTCTTAACATAACTAAAGAAAGCCTTGTGATTATCCTTAGTGTCCTGTGCAATTTTTCTCTCGAAGCTGGCCTTAGACAATTTTATGTGTGCCTGTAGTTTTTTGCTAATACTGATCAGTGTTGCCTTCCCTTTATGAGATTTTGCTCTATCATTTAGTAGCTTCCTCCTTCTATTGTATAGTTTGTTTATGGCTGGGGTCCACCAGACAGGACGTCTGCCTTTGGAGGATTGGGTCTTGGTTTTATTTGGGATCGCATGATCCATGCATTCCTGAAGGTGTTCATAGAATGCGTTTATAAAGGATTCTGCGGTCTGGGCCATATTTTCCACAGGCCCGGGGGCTTTGAAGGATTCCACCTCAGTTTTGAGGAGTGTGAAATTTGCTTTAGAGAAGTTTTTCACTGTGGTTTTCTGGGCAGGGGGTGGGGTCGGGATGTGAATATCCAGTGAGATTAGTTTATGGTAGTTTATGGTCTGATCTTACCAGTGAGGGATACATTTCTGGTCTGGAGCATAGAGTCCCCATGTTGGTGATGATCAGGTCCAGTATGTTTTCCCCTCTTGTGGGAGTGGTAACAAGTTGTTCCATAGCATTTGAGTTTATAAATTCTAGGAACCTTTGGGCTAGGGTGTTGGAGCTAGAGTAATGCTCCCAGTCTATGTTTGGGTAGTTAAAGTCGCCCAATATAATGGTGTTTGGAGAGACCTTCATATTTTCCAGTGTTCTCAGGAAGGCCGAGTGGGGTTCCTGGGTTTGGGATGGTGGTCTGTAGCAGGCTATAAACTGGAAGGCAGTTTTACCCACTGTTAGTTGCACATGGATAGTCTCTGATGCTTCGTGCTTTGCCACCAACCTGGAGGTGTGGGTATCTTTGATGAATATCGATACTCCCCCTCCTTTTGTGGTTCGGTCCAAGTTTTGGAGCCAAAAAGCATGGTATGAGGTATAACCTCGTAGTGCTGGAGTGCTCTTGGGAGCCCTGAACCAAGTTTCTGTTACTGCACAGATATCAATGTTCTCCATGCTAAGGAGAGTTTCGAGTGCGTGCATCTTGAGGTTTAGACTTCTGGCATTGAGTAGCATTACTCTTAGTTTCTTATCCCTTGTGATACCTATGGAGGTGGGTTTGTCTTTTGAGCCTTGCCTAAAAAAGGCACTATGGGGGTAGCAAGAGCCTTTGCCAATATCCAAAAGCCCAGGGGTGACAGGTGCAAGCCGTCCCTAGCGAAGCATCGTGGCTTGTCGAGCATATCATCCCAAGCTGACAGGCATTGGATCCCCTTTGAATGACACCAGTACTTAAGCCAATTGTTGAAATTGATCATCTTGTCTTCATATTGTGGCATCATTCTTGGTGAGGGTAAGATGCTACTCAAGGTCAGGGTCATACCGGCCTGGGCTACATGCTCAGAGAGCTCCTTTATGTCTCTTTTCATGTAGTCCAGGGAGGTACATCTCAGGTCATTCACACCAGCATGGACAATGACTGAGTCATATTTGTACTTGCCTTGGAGTGACCTGAGTGCTTGTGTTATGTGGTGGATCCTAGTGCCCGACAGGCTACTCACCGTGATCCTCTCCTTGTTCTGCCTGGTGAGTGGGACGTCAGTGTGCCTGACGATAGAGTCACCTATTACAAGTGTATCAGGTGTGTTGTTTAGTCGTAAGGGCTGTGACTGTTTGGCACACTGGCTTTGTGAGATATGTGCTGCACGTGTTTTGTTTTGGGGTAGCGGCTGCTTGGGTGTCTGCTTTGGAGGTCTCTGCTGCTTCGGCAGATCTTTATTTAGAGCCTTCGAGTATGTTTTTGTGTGATTATGTGTTTGGTTTGCTGTTGTGGTAGGTCCATGTGAGACTGGAATTGTAGTGAGTGTGGTTTCCTTCTCCTCCTGACTGTTTATGCCAGTACTGAGTTGAGAGAGCTTAGCCTCCAGTTTGGCTATATGGTTGCATCTCTCACATGTGTTGGAATTTGTTGGGAGGAGGAGAGGGTTGTCTGTGTACATGAGGCAGTTGTAACATTGTATAGCAATATAACAATATAACTTAGTTCATCATCTGGGTGCCTCCACAGCTTATTTGTTAGAGATTTCAATCAGGAATCTATACCAGTATCTTTCAAGACAATATTTAGTAAAATATTGATCATTATATCACACTGTATGCCTGATGCAATTACATTACATCTTTGTGTGGCTTATCATTTAAGTTTCATGAGTTCAGACCCTCTGCTTATGATTTCCCTCATATTATAATACAAGACATAGATTGATTTTGACAAAACAGTCCATTATGACAGTGCCTTTTTCTATAAAAAAAAAGAGAACATAGAATCTTTTCATCTACTATATCTTGGAAAATATTTTCTAAATACAAATGTATAAATACCCATAATATGACACTACTACCTTAAGTACACACAGCATCTAAAAATATCACTTCAATATAAGATATTTTATGGAAATACTATACTCCCCATGTGGGAATCAAACTCTCAGACCCAGGCATTCTACTTATTATTCTCAGACTGAAGTCACTGCAACTATGAAAAAGAGAGATGATCGAAGAAGTAAGAATAGTAATAATAATAATGCACTCTTTTTCTGTGATGTTGTGATCTCAGATTGAAGCAAAAAAAGAAGATTTCAAGCACAAACACTTAACTAAAATATACACTGAGCAAACAAAGATAGGTAAACAATTTGTGATCAAACATACTTATGCAAACTAAAACAGAGAAACTGCAAGTTGAGTATTTGAAGAGAATCTCATTATCTGAGGCATTTTTAAAATGATTACTAGAATGTCAGAACAGATACTTGCTGGCAGCCATACTAGGAACATTTCTTCTTCTTTCTGTCTAAGGTGATACTGTCACTGTGTCTCCTGGCACTGCCATGACACAGCCTGTATGGACCACACATGATGCCCATATTGTTGTAATGCCACAGTAGGTCATATGTAGCTGGGAACACACCCACTGTAGCCAGTGTAATGTCCATCAAGATACTGTCACTGTGTCTCCTGGCACTGCCATGAAGGGTCTATATTAGATCACCGAACGCTTAAAAAAGCAAATGGTGATTGATCGAACTTATGTAAGTGAAAGCTTAAAATATCGAAGCAACAGAAACCCAAATTTTTTCCTAGGGAAAGAATTTGGTTGTCCGCTTCTGTTGCTTTGGTATTTTCAGTGCTGTGGTGGAAAGTTACAGGTCTGGTTCAGGTAAGCGTGCGATTGTGTGGATGTGAGTGTTAGGGTGGGTGTCTGATGAAGCCTCTCTTGCTACTGAGGCGAAAACATTTTTATAATAAAGCGCGTTAACATAGAAATAACGAGGAATTATTCTTTTTTTAACAAGGTGTGTTAAGGAAGATTTGGATTTTATTGTGGACATATTCCTGTGTAGACCCGTGGAGTCCTGGTGCCGTACGCTACTTGTTGGGTACCTGGTCTGTTTTATTTCATTTCATCATTAGGGTGGGTTAGGTGAGTTAGGGTTAGGGCCTGGGTTAGGTATGTGTGCGATTGTGTTGACGTGAGGGCTAGGGCGGGTTAGGTGAGTTAGGGTTAGGGAGCGGGTGAGGTGAGTGTATGATAGTGACGAACCTTAGGGTTAGGGTTTGGGTTAAGGTAAGTGGATAGTTAGTGGTGTGTGAATAGTTTAGTGTAGGGTTAGGTGTCAGATTTTAGGTGTATGTGTGTGGATTGCTGTTTGTTTGGTGTGCTTGTGTTGTGTGTATGTGTTTTGGAACAGCAATTTTTTTCCCTAGGAAAAAAATCACTGTTCTGACAGTTCGAGATTGTAAGCTTTCGTTTACATAAGTTCGATCAATCGCAGTTCACTTTTTTAAGTGTTCGGTGATCTAATATAGACCCGCCATGAAGCAGCCTGTACAGACTACACATTATGCCCATATTGTAGTAATGCCACAGTAGGTCATATATAGCTGGGAATACACCCACAGTAGCCAGTGTAATGTTCATCATGATACTGTCACTGTGTCTCCTGGCACTGCCATGACACAGCCTGTATGGACCACACATTATGCCCATAATGTAGTAATGCCACAGTAGGTCACATGTAGCTGGGAACACACCCATAGTAGCCAGTGTAATGTTCACCATGTTACTGTCACTGTGTCTCCTGGCACTGCCATCAAACAGCCTGTATTGGACCACACATTATGCCCATATTGTAGTGATGCCACAGTAGGTCATATGTAGCTGGGTAGATGTCCACAGGAGCCAATGTAATGTCCATGGTGATACTATCACTGTGTCACACAGGCTGGATATTGGGCCCCTAATAGCTGATCCTGATTGCACTGCATTTGAACAGGGCTGTAACAAACACATACAAAGATTTGTGAAATAATCAGATGGTGGCCTTACTTGAAGGATAACAGCAACAGAATATGAAACAGTGGGTGTACTGAACAGTCAATGAGATGGGCACTGAAAAGAGTACAGCAAGCAATGGCAAGGCATATGAATATGATAGAGAGGCAGCAGAGTATTATGTTTGTCCAGCTGTGGAGTCACATGTTAAATGCCAGTTTTATTAGCTGTGAGCATCATGGGATCAATGTGTCCTGCAACACCATATAGCATCTACTTTCTAGTGTGAGTTAAGGAAATACGAGTGACCTGCTCACACCACATTGTACCTCTCCAGATTATGACCTCTTGTGGCTACTGATAAAAGGTTTACAGTTCAAGGTAGGGCTTGAAGCTCCCATTTCCTTTAGGTCAAGCAAAAAGGACACAAGACTAGCCACCACTTTTGAGATGAAGTCCTGTGGGCAGAGGCTGGGGTCCATGGCCACAGCCTACTTAGCAATGCACAATGTAATGCTGTCAACATACTAGGAGCCTTAAGTATATTGCATGCAGCCCCATCAATAGACTGCCTGTTGTAATTTAGTTATTTATTTAGTTATCTGTCTTTGTTACTGGTAAAGTCTGACTGAGATAAAACAAGGATTTTTTACATTCAGGCCTGGGGAGAAAAGCTGGACATTTAACAGCGGTTTTGACATATTTAAAATAAAGTTATGTGATATCAAAAGGAAATCAAGATATAGCTAAGTATACATACTTGAGAGTAAAAGCTTTTTTACAATAGCTTGCATAAATAGCATTTATAAACATAGCATGTGTGTAGCTTGTATGGGCATATGCAGTGTTCCTCATTCTTTAAAAATAGACACGGGATAGTATATTGTAGAGAAAGAGAGACAGAGAGAGAGAGAGAGAGAGAGACAGAGAGAGAACATTGCAAAAGATACTGTAATATTATAGACACTGGATAGTATATTGTAGAGAAAGAGAGACAGAGAGAGAGAGAGAGACACGGGATAGTATATTGTAGCGAAAGAGAGAGAGAGAGAGAGAGAGAAAGCGAACACTGCAAAAGATACTGTAATATACCTGCAATTTTTAGCAATTAAAATAATGGCGAGACTGTTAACGATGGTGGTATTAGAAAGGAGGGAAGATGGTTGATATAGTATGAGATGTTAGTAGTAGAACAGCTATGAAGGTATCATTACATTTATGATTGAGAAGAAAAGTAATTAGCAAAGTGAGGACAGTTCTGGCAAGCTGGACTGTTATAAAGAGCATTAGTTTTGGATAGATGAGGAGAGAGTGATGAAGCTATGACGGGGGGTGGGATTCAATTAAAAACGTTGTAGATCAACAGGTCTTTAGAATAATACGAATGAAACTCTAATGTCTGGTATAATTGTCTCGCTGTAATCCTCAGTGATGTAACAGATAATTTCAAAATCTTATGAGGAACAAATAAAAAAGATAGAGCTAAATCATGGATATCTGTGAGGTATGCTTTTAATGTAGTCACAGATTGACAAATGAATACTTGAGCATAGCGTCCATACATTTTACCCAACTGCAGTCTATACTGTCAGCAAAGTGGGGTTCTGGACTGCATTAGAATATTTGGGGTATATGCACATATTATGTACTGTGACCTTGATAGGCAAAAACAGTGAGCATGATAAGAGACTAATTTCAAAAGATCCACAAATCTGGAAAGGTTTGTAGCACTTGCAATTGTACAGCATTCTTGAGTATTTACCAGTAAAATATTAGCATTGCGCCATGGTGTCAAATGTAATGTTATGTTGGTAATACTCACACTCAGTAAATGATTGATAAATACATATATATAATGAGTGTGTTACATTTCATCGAATGAAAGTTTGGTTGAATCATCTCATTGAAAACACATTTTGTTGACAACACATTTCATGCAAAATATCAAATATAGGAAATACTCCTTCCAAATTGTGTTTTTGAAGGGGGCAAGCCCCTCCTCCCCTCGCATCTCCTTGACCTTTACTTAAATACTCTGACTCTGAGGTTGCACACAACCACAAAGAAAAGAGAAAACACAACTCAAAATGAATCACTGCTGGTGTACAGACTGTTAAATATGTTGGAACAACAAGATGATGGGCATTCATAAGGTACAACAGAAGCTCCTAACTAAATCAAGTTGTAACTCCTATTTTACCAAGATCAGAATCCATACCATCCATTAATAACTATATCCATCTATACTTTTCAATGAAATGTGAGTTAATAAAATGTGTAGTACATAAAAAGAGAATTCTATGAATTTTATTCAACAATTTGTTATTTAACCAGATGTGATTTACATAAAATGTATGGTGACCACAATTTATTTTGGGCTTGTCATGTAAATGACCAAAATACATGCTTATGTCCCTAAGTACTTACAAGCTATATTGTCCCAAGGTCCACAGAGGAGCCTCTGCCACTGATCCAAATACCACAGTGCACTGCATTGTTACTGTGACTACCTCTGAGTTAGATGGGAGGACACTCAAGGATCCCTCATGGACTACAGGAAGTAATCAATTAATCCATTTTGTCTTTCTTAATGGCAGTGTCACTCACAGCAAGGAAAAACAGTTGTGCAGTGCCTCCACCAGTAGTAAATGTATCTATCCATGTGGATGGAGTGCCTCCACCAACAGTACATTTATCTATTCATGTAGGTGCAGTGCCTCCACCAACAGTACATTTATCTATTCACGTGGGTGCAGTGCCTCCACCAACAGTACATTTATCTATTCACATGGGTGCAGTGCCTCCACCAACAGTACATTTATCTATTCATGTAGGTGCAGTGCCTCCACCAACAGTACATTTATCTATTCACGTGGGTGCAGTGCCTCCAGCAACAGTACATTTATCTATTCACGTGGGTGCAGTGCCTCCAGCAACAGTACATTTATCTATTCACGTGGGTGCAGTGCCTCCACCAACAGTACATTTATCTATTCAGGTGGGTGCAGTGCCTCCACCAACAGTACATTTATCTATTCACATGGGTGGAGTGCCTCCACCAACAGTACATTTATCTATTCACGTGGGTGCAGTGCCTCCAGCAACAGTACATTTATCTATTCACGTGGGTGCAGTGCCTCCACCAACAGTACATTTATCTATTCAGGTGGGTGCAGTGCCTCCACCAACAGTACATTTATCTATTCATGTGGGTGCAGTGCCTCCATCAACAGTACATTTATCTGCTCACGTGGGTGCAGTGCCTCCACCAACACTACATTTATCTATTCACGTGGATGCAGTGCCTCCACCAACAGTATCTTTATCTATTCATGTGGGTGCAGTGCCTCCATCAACAGTACATTTATCTATTCCCATGGGTGCAGTGCCTCCATCAACAGTACATTTATCTATTCACGTTGGTGCAGTGCCTTTGCCAACAGTACATTTATATATTCACATGGCACAGTGCCACCCCCAACAGTACATTCATCTATTCATGTGGGTGCAGTGTCTTCACCAAAAGTACTTTTATCTATTCACATGAGTGCATTGCCTCAACCAACAGTACATGTATCTATTCATGTGGGTGCAGTGTCTCTGCCAACAGTAAATGTATCCATTTATGTGGGTGCAGTGACTCCACCTACAGTACATTCATCTATTCATGTGGGTGCAGTGTCTTCACCAAAAGTACTTTTATCTATTCACATGAGTGCATTGCCTCCACCAACAGTACATGTATCTATTCATGTGGGTGCAGTGTCTCTGCCAACAGTAAATTTATCTATTCATGTGGGTGCAGTGACTCCACCTACAGTACATTTATCTGTTCATGTGTGTGCAATGGCTTCACCAACAATACATTTATGTATTCACATGGTTGTTGCTGGCAGAATCAAACTATGGAGTTTTTGTTGCCTGCAAACAATTCTGTCTCATTTGTTTCCCTTTGTATAGCAAAGATGATATTTTCAACACTCATTACTGCAATGTGCCTAATCCTTTAATGCAATCACCTCCTTTAGCTAGCTATAATATGAAATTGGTAAATAAATACAGAATTGCACTTATTAAGCTATTATAGTGATAGACCATGCGTCTAAAGTGGCTGAATGTGTATCCGTTTACATTTATCATAGCAAAATAATTGTAACAGGGGTAGCCGGTGCTGATCACAGACCCACTCTGTTCATAAATACATTCTGTGAACTACCCAAAAAGAACAGATAGGGATACTTGGGATTAACATGGCTAGGCTTGTAAAGGATCTAGGACCACTAGCCTAGTAACCTCCTATGAACCTTTGAACCTATGCATATGTATATTTTCTCTACACAGATTGGAAACAGTTGTTGTCAACATGATTGGCGGCAGAGTATGAAGACACATAGGCTCTGCAATACATTGTGTACCTCCCCTGGATCCCTACAACTGTGGCCCCTTGCCAAGGAAGTCAGTGAAGTAGACGTGTGCACCTCTCCACCCCCAGAGAACCACAAGAAGATAATGATGATGTTGTTTGGGATGTTGGTCACTGGTAAGGGGCTATGTAGTGTAATTTCACTGTAATGTGCATATTACTGGCTACCACTGAAGTACACTTACTTGTTATAAGCAACGTGCTGTGTGTCCAGGTTCATACATGGTCTGCAGTTTAGTATGTAACACAGGAACTTGAGAGTGGTTGCCTCAATGGATTTCCCACCCTAAACATTCAGGCACCCTTTCTTCTTTTTTTGTGTACAGTGTGAACCATTGTTGAAGTAAATGGGTGCTGTGTTATTTGAACACTACTGATTCACTAAAAAACACCAAATGGTAAAGCCTTCCCTTTCAAAGTAAAAGAGGTGTTAATCAGAAATTGCAGTTTGAAATTTCTGTGTCACTCTTGTATCTGTTATGCTAATGTTATATCTGCAACTTGCATTGTCATAGCAACCATGCATACTACAGACATAATACAGCAATGACTTTGTTAATCCAACACCTAGCCTTACGATATAGTTAAACTCTGATAAAGCATTTGGAATGACTTATCATATTTTTTTAGTATGTTGAGAAATGCTGCCAAGTCAGTAAGACTACATGAAGTATACATACTTTCATACAAATTGTTTTATCTGTGCAGGAAAGTTATGGTTATGAAGTATGCATGCTGACAGATGATTCTGTCATTATTTTATGATATTAAGGACATGCTTGGATGATGATGCAGAATTATTTTGTGACTTGACTTACTGGTTAAGAAGTTACAAACATTAACATTGTGCATCACGTTGTCATAACCAAAGTAGGCTGTCTTCACAGAGGTGTGTAGCTAGAGGCTTCATTATGGTAGTCAGTCTTTTTACTTACATTGTGCTTATGCTCACTCATCGACTGCTTCTTTATATCCTGAAGAATTTATACTTTGCCTGGTTTTGGAATATGTGTTGTTGCATGCAGCCTTTCCTAGGGCCCACAGATGCTTAGCAGTGGTAAGATATTACTGTTATTTATCCTTTACTGACTGGGTTTGTCCAAGTACACTAATAGCCCCTTTTCAGGGGAGACCCAAGGAAGTATTCATACTATTTAGAGGAAATTTGGCAAGAACATCTGGTGAACTTTCCTACTTTTTCGATGCCATGGGAGCTTTTACATCCACCTGGAACTACCACTAACTCATAAAGATGGGATCTTGATTCCATATCTCATCTAAAGGATGACACCCTTAGAAGTGTGGCATCACACTGTATGCTGCACTGAAGGGTCTGCAATCCATTGAGCTTGTATGAGAATAGAACCCATAGCCATCTGTACCAAAGGGGAGTGTGCTACCTGTTGTGCCACTCGATTATCCACCTCGCTCATTTAATTCTGTGTTTTACTCACTTTTCAAACAGTATCCATTGTTATTTTCTGAGCTCTTTCATAGATTATTAGCATTGTTCATCTAACTCGGTGTTGTAGTAACTTTTCAAACTTGAAACAAAAGTCCAGCTATGGCCAGTTGTGTGAGCTGTAACTGGGGCCTGTGGTAATTACCCCCCACTTATTTCACATTATACAAGCTGTCAGCCACTTTAGTCAGTGGCAGGAAGCCTGGAAGCTTGAAAACAAAGCCTTTTGAATTGCATTTTGCATCCAGGGAATTACATTTAAATTGCATTTAAAATACTGCACATATCTTACCATTTAAATAAGTTTTGTGTTTGTTCTTTATCTGAAGTTAAAGCTGTTAATTTAAGGCATTTTTATAGTCTGCTTTACTTTTCAAGTGGGTTCTGTGCTGTGCCTAGGTTTTCTGACTGGGTTATCATTTTACTACATTTTTGCTAGCGCTCTTAAGAATCTGTTCCTCACCCACCCTTTCCCTGTTGTACTTTTAAATTTGGTGGCTTTTGAGATGCCTGCCCCTACTGTATGTCGGCTCTTAGAAGCTCCTCCCAGTCTTTTCATCTGTATACCTGACCCTAGAGCCTCCTCCCAGTCTAACCTCTAGTTCATTTTACTGGTTACTGACAGAAGAAACTGGGATGTTTCTCGCCTTAGACTGTTAATGTACTTTAAAATTGCTTTAAAATGTGTGTGTTCTTCATTGCTGGCTTGCCTGCCTTTGAATAGCTAGTTGTTAGTTTTTGGTACTCTTTGACTTTTAGCCAACTAAAGTGTGTTTTTACATTAAGAAGACTGGGACTCCAATTCTAGTGGCAGTAGAAATGTAGCCTGCTCTATCTAAAATATACACAGGTAGATTTAAGTGAGAATTACTTGTTTTAGCAGGTTCATAGGATCATAGGAGGTTACTAGTCCCAGAAACAATATGCATTCCATCGGTGTAACTATACTGTACAAGTCAGTACTCACTGCATGTGTCACAGGAACACTCACAACAAAATATTCCTAGAATAACTGTTAGGAAATCACAAAACGTGTTCATAAAATTGTTTGTCAAACATAAAATTGGATAATAATAATTTGATGCAATGGTGTTTGTATAATGTCAGTACATTTATATAATGTTGTCCTTTGCTGGATTTGAAGTCCACTGACTAATTAAGAATGCATGACTCACATGCACTATAGTAGAAGTCTTGACACAACTGCACCTCTGTGAAGTCATTGCATGCTATGTTTATGTTGCAAACAATTTGTATGAGATAAAAGGGCTGGAGAAGCTACTCCCACTGTAGTTGTAGACATAGCAACTGTGGCGGATGTCATTCATGTATAACAACATATTGACACACAATGCTAACAGTCACTCACTGCAGGTTTTGAACAGCTTACTATATGACTGCAAAAGCTATGTGATATTGTGAAGAATGAACATGCCATGGTTGAAGTGCTGTTGAAATTGTGAGATACTTGGATGGTTGATATAATTAAATCACATCATTTCTCACAGGGATAAATCATGTAATTTGGTTAAAAGAGTGGTACTATATGTCTGTTTATCACACAACATTGTTTGATGTTAGGTATACCCAAACACACATGATGCATAGTACAGTTGTAACTGTGATGGCAGAATGACATTCATGCACACTGTATGGATAATCAGGGATTTGAACACATGCCTTACCAAATGTCAACATGAGTCCTAAATAAATATTTTCTAAGTGAAAATGAGTTCTTAAAAGAGGAATCCCTAGTTATACATATAAATAGCAGATATTTATGACAACATTGTGACTGACATGTAAACTGACAGTCATAATGACACAATTGAGTCAAAGCATTGATGGGTGAATTTGAACTAAATCATAAGATCATAAGCTAGAGAATGTTTCCTAAAACACAAGCTCCACCTTCAGATGTTACTTTACAACTGTGACAGTCCACATTTGAATGGATGATATAATTTACAACTGTGACAGTCCACATTTGAATGGATGATATCATTTACAACTGTGACAGTCCACATTTGAATGGATGATATCATTTACAACTGTGACAGTCCACATTTCAATGGATGACATAATTATTGCTTAGTATCTTTATGTTTCTGCTAAAAAGTGTTTGAAAGGCACAATAGCACTGTTGCACATTGCATATGTATTTAAAGCCATTTCACACACACTGACAGAAGTCAATCAGTGCTGAATTCATACAACATACCTATCTAGTTATACAGTCTAGAGAGCACCACAGTGGAAGTTGTATTAGAGATGTAAGCTATTTCAGTTTTGTAAGCATTATATCATGATTGTGTTTCCAAAATTGTGTTTCGCAAGAATTGTATTTGGTAGCTTTCTGCCACTGAAGATTTTTGGAAGTGTACATAACATAGGTTGTGACTGAAACAATTGTACATGACAGTAAACAGTCTCACTACTGAAGTAATGAAGGATTCAAATCACCTACCTATTTAGTTACACAATCTAGAGAACACTGAATGAACTGCACAACCCACAGTAGAAGTCTGAGTTTTATAGTGTGAGAGGATACTTTGGAAAGGATGACTTCATCATTGTTTTGCAGAGAAGGTGTTAGTGTTAAAAGTGGGATAATGGTTGGGGGATTCCTCTCCCATTTTGGAATGTTTTTCCTGAGAAGAAATTGATTGCACAAAGTTGTTGTTGAAAACATGTTTACTTGACACTATGATTTTGGTGTTAAAAATGGGATCAGGGGTTGGGACATTCTTATGCCATTTGGATTGTTTTCCCTCAGTAGAAATTGACCACAACTGTTGCTAAAGTCATACATAGCTGGCATAGCAGCCCCCCACCCTCACACACATTCATCAACTATCTATATAGTTTCACAATCTAGATAACACTGTATTAATCACAAGTGCCACGGTCATCTGACTTTTATAGTGTGAGAGTGCAGTTTTGAAAGGATGACCTCATGCGTGTGGTACAGAGAAGATATTGGTGTTAAAAGTGGAGTATGGGGCAGTTGTCTTCCAGATTACCTAGTTACACAATCTAGAGAACACTGTATTAATCATGAGCAGTACAGAAGAAGTCTACCTTTTCCAGTGTGAGACCTTTGAAAGGATGACCTCATGAGTGTGGGTCAGAGAAGATGGTGTTAAAAGAGAGATGGGTGGATGGGGCATTCCTCTCCCATTTGAGAAATTTTGCCAGAGTGGAAGTTGACTGAATACAGCTGTTCTTGAAGTCACACTTATCTCACACTATAGCACTCATGCTAACACATACACACATTCATCACTGTGAGATATGAAACACCTACCTATCTAGTTACACAATTTAGAAAACACTGTATTAATCACAAGCACCACTGGAGAAGTCTTACTTTTATAGTGTGAAAGTGCAGTTTTGAAAGGATGACCTCATCAATATGTAGCAGAGAAAATGTTGGTGTTAAAAGTCAGGTACGGGGACAGGGGCCTCCCCTTCCAGCTTAAATGTTTCTCCTGAATAAAAGTAGATGCAACACTTCATTTAATGAAGTTATGTGTACCTGACACTTGTGCCACAAACACACACACACATGGAAGTTCATCATTGTTGGATTCAAACCACCTATCTAGTCACACAAACTAGAAAACACTGTATTAATTGCAAGGGCCACAGGAGATATCTGACTTTTACAGTCTGAGACTGCACTTTGGAAAGGATCATAACCTCAGTGTGCTGTAGAGAAGCTAATGGCATCACAGGTTTGAGTGAAAAGGCATGTGTGGTGACAGGCAGGATTGATATTAATGTGCTGATCCGAAGTAATTACATACTGCTCACATATCTCATGTGCAGTTTAAATATAGAGTGGTCAGAAATATGACAACGCACTTGTAAAAACCACGATGAAGTATGAGTGAAAAGGTTCCATAACATTGCATTTCTAAATATAAATGTTCCATTGCAGACATAACTTTACAGAATGAAGAGTTTTACTCAACATCACAGTGAAATCCATATTCTTTGAGCAAAGCAGTCCTTTAACAAATGCAGAAGTAAATCACATCAGTCATATTATTTGTAGTTTTTCAAAATTTATACCTGAACTGTACCAGTAACATGATTATTTGTGCAAAATGTTAGTAGAGTATTGGCTCATGTGTAATGTGATATTGAGGTATTGCACTTAGAATGGGAATTAGCAGGAGTGAATGTAAACCTTTGCAAAGAGTAGGCATATAGACAGCAATCAGATCTGACTGTGATGAAATCCAGAACAGATGTGTATTAGGTTAATGCTTTATGTGTCATGTTGTACACATTTGTCATGACACATGCAGTACATTAGTCATTATATGGATAACAAAGAACTAAAATGGCTTGAATTCCCCCAGGTCCTACTTAGTTCACAGCTGCAACTGACATACTCCCTACTAAATAAAACCTCAGCCTGTCCCTAGTCTCTCTTTATATCCCAACTTGTTCACTTTGTAGCTCTGACCAGAACCTTCTAACTATATATAAAGCAAGTAAAAATATTGGCAAACTCCTCTAAAAGACTCAGTATCCCAAGATTAGAATAGGCTTCCTCCTGACATCTGTAGCATTAACAATACCAGCTTCTTCAAAACTGTAGTCAAAAACTACTTCCTTAACTCTTCATCCTGCTCTTTGCCATTCTACCCCTTAATCTCCACTTCCACTCCATTTTACTTCCATCTCTCTTCTGCTTTCTCATAACATCTTTGCTCATATTGTCTCCCTACTTATGTAAAATTCATTATCTCATCCTTGAATATTCTAACCTCTGTACAAAGCAAACATTCACTCCATCTGCAGAACATTTCTAGACTGTTATTATACTACTAGGTAAAGATCTACTTATCCTGACTCTGCTTGCTCACACGTGCACCACCATGTAACAGATTATTCTTATTCTGACTGTGCTTTCTAACATTGTCCAATATATAGTCTGTATTCTATATTATTTCAACACTGCATTTCATCATGTTGTTGTATTGATTTGTTTGCATACACTAATGTAAATAATCTTATTTATTTAATTTGTTTATATATGTTAATGTAAATAATCTTATTTTTCTGTAAACTGAGCCTTTCTCCTTGGGTCCCCACTGAAAATGGGCCATATGGTACAGCTGGACTAACCCAGTTAACAAATATCAAATAAATAAATAAACAAATGATACAGGTATATATTTGCACATCCCTCAAATCTGTTGACTGTATAAGTATTTGAGGCATGATGCAGTTGTCATGCAAATGTGTTTCTATAATACTAGTCAATAATAAAACGTCAGTACCACAATAACAGACATGTATGTGCTCTGATTAATGTACTTTAGAACATGGCTTGAAAAGCAACAGCACCAATACAATCACCTTTCAGTGTGTATATTAACAATATTGTGCAACTGTGCCTAGTGTAGTATTCTTGTTGACATATAAAGCCTTAATTGTACCTAATGTCCTGTAGTAATTTATGGGAAGATGTAAGCATTTTCTGAAATATGAACCACTTGAGGGATGAAGCATGTTCATGTTGATGGAAACCTAGACTATGGAAACATTATGAAGCAAGGACATTTTGGGGAAGCATGCTTCATAACACTGGTTACAGTTGCAACATCCCATATAGTGTACATTTCATTCTGTAGCTTGTTGAAGATAGGACAATAACTGCCTTCACATATTGCTATCAGCCTGAGTATACATAGTGCAGGGAGATTAAATACAGTAGAGCAAGGGGCATCAGACTAATGTGGCCTAAGGCAAATTTTGCCATCAGCTGTGTAGTGCCTTTTCCCATAAGTTACAGGTGTTGCTCAGTGCCAGGCATTGCACAAATGCTGAGGAGAAAGGATGATGAGACAGAAAGAATGGAAGGAAGGAACGAGTTGGAAACAGGGATAAGACATACAAAGAGATTTGCTTATTGGACTTTTCTGCACTTCTCTGTGGTATGCTACTCTGAGTTGTCATCATGATAATTATTTCAGGCTCTGTATATACAAAGACAAACAATAGTGGATGAGAGAAGAAACATGTTAGAGACAATACACTTGTGAAGGCTGCCAGCTTAGTTAAATAGAATTTTGTATATGTGAAGGCTGCCAGCCTAGCTAGATAGAATTTTGTAAATAATTCTGTGTCATTGTAAATATTAATATGATCCATAGGCTTGTTTTTACAAATGTAAGAAAACTAAATGTAAGAAAACGGAGTATGTTCTGAGCTTCAAAAATGTAACCACAATGCACCCTTCTGGAAGAAAGATGATAAGTAAAGCATTGTATGACTGTTTGATCTGAAGCTCGGAGACAGGATGTCTGGGCTAGCAAATTCTTTCTATTGTCTTAACTTAATGGATAATTACTAGATTTTTACATGTAAACATGTATTTTATGGCCATGGCTTCCTGCCCAGGTGCAGCTTACAAAGAAATATAAATTTTGAGTTTCTGTTAGCCTGGGAATTAAAGGAGAAGTGATAAAAAATTATGTAATGTGAAATAACTCAGCAGTACTGTGTATTATCAATTTAAGGCTTTCTTAGAGAGAAAGACTGAGCATTTTGAATTTGTCTTCAGAACTGACATCATCTCACCAGCACTTGCTTTGCTCTATATGTAAGTAGTTTATTTAGAACTTAGTATTTCTCTTAGAGATAGATAGAATATAGCCAGATTAGTCTAGCTGTTTTCTATATTTATGTCAGACTATCCTACAGTATTAGTTTAAAGCATTTTCCTGTCATCTCTGAACTGTAATGTCATTATGTTGAAGCAATAAGTATTGCTTTCTGTTTTTATTATTTATTAGTAAATATTTTTAAACCTTTCAACTGTGGCTGTTTTGTGTAGAAATAATTTAATCTCTAGAGTACTTGCATGTGTTTGATGATACCGTACAAAGACACTCCAAAAGCCTTCCCTTTTATCACACTTACTAATCAGATAATAATAATATTGCACAGTAAAACTGGACACCCTTTGGTAAGGCCTTATTAGTAGCTGATTAACAGTGGTTGGTGGTAGTCGGTACTACCTTATAGTCTGGGCAGAAAGGGGGAATAGCTGGAGAACCTGTGCCAGCCTTCCCCAGGAGTGTCTGTGTGTTTGTATATAACTCTTATCTCAAAGTGTGTATGTCTCAGTTACTTGGGCAGGGACATGAAGCACTGGTTGGACAGAGGGGGTGCTGCAGGTTTTAGCTTGACCACTAGGTTGAGATTGGTACCCTATAGCTGTGCCAGTGGGGAGTCTTATTTGGGGATCTGGAAAGAAAGGGAGAAACCAGCCCCAGACAGACTGTGATCTCTGTATGTTCTTAAGGGAAATTGTACTTTACTGTGTGTGTACTTGTTATCCTTCCCAATGTGCATGCCCCTCACTGGTGTTAAATTGTACTTTACTGTGTGTGCACTTGTTATCCGTCCCAATGTGCACACCCCTCACTGGTGTTAAATTGTACTTTACTGTGTGTGTACTTGTTATCCTTCCCAATGTGCACGCCCCTCACTGGTGTTAAATTGTACTTTACTGTGTGTGTACTTGTTATCCTTCCCAATGTGCACGCCCCTCACTGGTGTTAAATTATACTTTGCTGTGTGTGTACTTGTTATCCTTCCCAATGTGCACACCCCTCACTGGTGTTAAATTGTACTTTACTGTGTGTGTACTTGTTATCCTTCCCAATGTGCACACCCCTCAATGGTGTTAAATTGTACTTTACTGTGTGTGTACTTGTTATCCTTCCCAATGTGCACACCCCTCACTGGTGTTAAATTGTACTTTACTGTGTGTGTACTTGTTATCCTTCCCAATGTGCACGCCTCACTGGTGTTAAATTGTACTTTACTGTGTGTGTACTTGTTATCCTTCCCAATGTGCACGCCTCACTGGTGTTAAATTATACTTTACTGTGTGTGTACTTGTTATCCTTCCCAATGTGCACGCCCCTCACTGGTGTTAAATTGTACTTTACTGTGTGTGTACTTGTTATCCTTCCCAATGTGCACACCCCTCAATGGTGTTAAATTGTACTTTACTGTGTGTGTACTTGTTATCCTTCCCAATGTGCACACCCCTCACTGGTGTTAAATTGTACTTTACTGTGTGTGTACTTGTTATCCTTCCCAATGTACATGCCCCTCACTGGTGTTAAATTGTACTTTACTGTGTGTGTACTTGCTATCCTTCCCAATGTGCACGCCCCTCACTGGTGTTAAATTGTACTTTACTGTGTGTGTACTTGCTATCCTTCCCAATGTGCACACCCCTCACTGGTGTTAAATTGTACTTTACTGTGTGTGTACTTGTTATCCTTCCCAATGTGCACGCCCCTCACTGGTGTTAAATTGTACTTTACTGTGTGTGTACTTGCTATCCTTCCCAATGTGCACACCCCTCACTGGTGTTAAATTGTACTTTACTGTGTGTGTACTTGTTATCCTTCCCAATGTGCACGCCCCTCACTGGTGTTAAATTGTACTTTACTGTGTGTGTACTTGTTATCCTTCCCAATGTGCATGCCTTTCACTGGTGCTAATGGTGAGGATTGAGGCTCCTTGATTACTGAGCCACTGCACAGGCATCACAACACTTACGCGTCTGCTATGAACATGTATGGTATGACTTACATAATTTTTGAAAATTAACTGGTATGATTCAATGAGTTAAATCATCAATGATTTATCAGAATTTCACTAATGTTGTGATGAACACACCACAAATTAAGGTGTAACAATGTGGCCATCCTTTGAAAATATGTCCAAATTAGAGGTATTGCTGTATACAATCAAAAGTGTTTCAATCTGGATGAAGAAGGGTAGGAAAGTGTAATCATGATGAGGATATAAAGATAGTGGTGGGATAATAACAGATGTAGCACACAATTACATACAAACTGTTAATGTGGGAAAAAGCAATGCATAATTGAATGATATACCTCTGGATTCAAACCTTTGCCCGTATAAAAAAATATATTTTACAGTCAACATAATTTCACTTCATAGGAACCCAGAGTTTAGTAAGTGCAAATCACAAATTGTAAGGGACAATGACAACAGCACAGTTAGACCAGTTGTAACATCCCTTAGATCATATGTAACATCCAGCAGCTTAATAGATACGGACAAGTGACTGCATAACACGTTATTACTTTTAGTCTGTTTTTCTGTTGAGCAATAAACTTAAGCATACCTGTGAGAAGCTATCTGTGTTAATCCGGTATAAGGCAAAAACTCACAAGATTTTACCATAAGGTGTGAACTACTACTTACAGACAATTAATATCGCTGCTCGGTGCCAGCCACAGTGCAAATGCTGAGGAATCAGACTGATAACACAGAAGAGGGCAGAACAATAACCGTGGAAGAGGGAGGGTGGGTGAAAGTACATTATGACAAAAACAGGATAATGGCTGCTCAGTGCAGTATGAAGCCAACCACTACACATAAAATGGTGTTATAAAAACAGTTGCTAAAACTTTGACCTAGTTCTGGGTCAAGACCCTTGACACTATACAAACATCAGTATATAAATTAGATCATTATCTCAGACCACCACAAAGGAACTCCTACATCACATATTTAAAATTACACAATTGAAGGGACAGTGGTAACATTTTGAAGCAAGGGAGGATGCAGGTGTTAGGCTTTCTCACAATAATGACAACAGTAAAATCCCATAAGATTAGCATTACAATCATTGGCCTAATAAATATGCAATAGTAAAAAGTCGTACTATGACAGAAGGAATGAAGAGAGAAAGACATGCAGTGAGACAGAACACAATATTGTTTTATGGGACATTTAGGGCCATCTTCAGGATGTGTTATTCTTACGCATTTCCTCATTACTAATCTGTCATGCTCTGTACAATAAAGTATTTTTTATAGGGAGGAAGAAGGGGTAGGAAAGTAGAAACAAGATTAAAACATGATCAAGATAAGGCTGGTATTGAGGATTGAACATTTTGCAACTGGTGTATTGTTCCACTATTCAAATGCTATGCTATATTCTCCTTTGTCCTGCTAGATTCATGAAATGGAAGTAAAGATTAAAAAAGTTCATAGTTAAGCACATGATAGGAATATAAAATGACATTAACAATATTTTGTCATATGTCTGGAATCAAACTCTTGACACTATGCGACAACATCAGTGCACTGACATGTGACTTATCTCAACATACTACATAGGAGCCCCTAGTTCATTACATTCAGCAGCCGAATAACTGTTAGAGTAACTGTTTCAAAACAGTACCTTTTCTCTGCATTCCTATAGTACAGTGGGTTTAAGTACATTTGCATGAAAACAAACAGATTAAAGCGGATGATATACTGTCACTCAACGCTGGTGCATGATACCAAGCTCGGCACAAACATTGAATAAAAAAAAGTGAAGGCTTTTTGTATGGGCTGGCCATGTGTATTGTGTGTGATTCTATTTTTAAGCAGACTAATCACATGGAAATTATATACTTCAGAACAACAAAGTTGTAGGAAAATAAGGCTATGAAGATAATATAAGGGATAATTACTGTTTGCAGATTTAATCACACAGTTACTCCCAAAGTTTGCTTGGTAACTAAGTTTACTTCCTCATCTCTCAACTACCAAGTATTTATATAGCTAATAACTGTGGGAAGGTCTGCAGACTCATTTACTTTGTTGTCGACTGCATGGGCCTTCCTATATTTTTATATATTTATCCTTTGCTGACTGGATTATTTAGGCTAGTAGACTCTTTTCACTGGTGACCATAGGTGTTACTTATACAACCATAACAAGACAACATAAATAAATGTTGTATTAGTGAATGAATAACTTAATTTCAGTAGTGGTTATCAATTATTATATGATATATTTTTTCTTCTATCATAGCATTCACCAGTTCTTGTTTCAGTTTTGAGTGATTATGTTTTGTGGCATAGGTAATAAATGTTATATATCTGAAATTTCATACAAAGCATCCAAGAATAAAACTAAATTTTTTCAAAATAAACCCAGTCATTCTGACTATTTAAAATGATGGCACAGAAAAAATAAATCACATTTTCAAGGTGAAGGGGGCGACATTACATGCCCCCTCCACTCCCTGAACTCATGCAACTAACCAGTATTTCCAGGCAACTGTAATACATATTTTATATGTAGTTCATAGATTCATAGCTAGGTACTAGGCTATCAGCCCTAGGGTCTATATAAGCTTAGCCAAAAAGGTTCCCTGGCTTTCGCCATCCAAGAAAATTATTTTCCAGTGCCCCTGTCAAGCAGTGCCACAGAAGTGATCCCCGGGATGAATTTTCTACTTCCCATCCGGTTGTCAAGATTTTTCTTAAAGAGGGCCAATAAGGAGCTTTGCTTGACATGAGTGGGAAGTTTGTTCAAGAGTATGTGATGTCTCTGGGACAGGAATCTATCCCTTCAGCATGTGAATAGCATAGTGAATTTATCTCTGCATTCTGTCCTTCAGAAAATGAAAGGAATATTCTATAAGTATATCTGTGATGAAGAACATCATGTTACTACACTTTAAGGATAAGCATCCATGCCATATGAAGAAAGGTGTTCCTAAAAGGTAGCTCTGAGAGTTAGGAGAAATATGACAGATAATACATTTTTGTATTTGCCACAGAAAATCCACAGATTTTAGAGGTAGAGGTTAACCAGAACATATGTTAGAAGACATGTATTTCATTAGATCAAAATTCAGAGATATGAAGCTGTATACACAGCAATGAGATTTCAAACTTTTTTAAAAAAGACAGTATTTATTTATTTATTTCACTTTAATTTCCGGGAAGGTCCACTGGGCATGGGGGCTCGTTTTCAGTGGAGGCCCAGGTAGAAAAGCTCCAACAGGAGACAACAGTTAATTACATGAAAATTCAAAGACAGTTTGCATTACAAATAACAGGTTGCTACAAAAAGAATAAACACTAACAATTTATATTTTGTTCAGGAGGAGAAAAAAAAACAGGCTTATAGCATAAAATCAAGATTTTACTATTTAGTTACCTATGCTAAGTATATTTAAAAGAGGTTCTAAAAAAGCACTGCAATGCACTGACTTTGGATCTGAATATTACAACATTAGTGAGTTATAAACTATCAGCTACATATATAAAGCGATAGTTCCATTTTTTGTATATTCACATGCATATCTCTCAGCATTTTTCTTCAAGAATTTGTACAAAGCCAAAAATAATGGGGGTGCAAAGGCACAAAATCAGGGGCAGCTTTAAAGTATTACTCTAGTTAGTTTAAAAAGTCAATAGAAAAAAGAGGTTTTCCATCAATATGCATTTTCTGAATAAATAGTATGGAATTGTAATGATCAGAATTGTCAGAAAATCTAAAACATTACAAGGGACAGGGCAGAAATACTGGGTAGAATCAGAAATGTTCTTCAAAATCTAGGACAGCTAATAGGTATGTTATCATGTGTCCTGTATTTTATGCACATAAACTTGCAACTGTGTTACATACCCTGAGAAAACTATACTCTCACATTTTGAACTGTACTTAGGAGATTTTCCTCATGATTTAATAAAATCCATGTAGGCATAGTGTAGAGCCTACATAGAATGGTACTGTGTCTGTGTACCTGGTTCCCCCTCGGCAGCACTCCATGCATAATTAATCATAGTATGTTGCCGAATGAGAGCTGAGAAACACAGTTATTGGATCAGCGTAGGGAGTCTAGTGCTAACTGTGTCCTCAGATGAGTAAGATATACCCTGCACTGTCCAATGTAATCTTTTTAAAAAAACATATATATTTGTGTGGCATGGCATGGAGCGCAGTAATGCTAAGTGGTGCCACAACACCTGCCAGACATCTAAAAATAGAAACCCGATGCATTTAATTATACATTTAAATGTCGTGTTTAAGCGTAGTTGAATGGGTTTGCGCAGCGTGGTTCAGTGCTCAGCAGTGCATAGACATAGCTCATAGTTATATGCAAAAGTATAGCAGAATTCAACAAATCCATGTAGCTAAATGGGTAGAGTTATGCCTCATGTGTAATAGGTCCAGGGTTCAAATACATCCAAGAGAAAGTGAGCATTAATTTTTAGAATACAAATTATAGGAATTTATTTTAAATTATGGCCCACTGTGCTCAGCTAAGCTCTGCTAATCTCAGCTAAGACCTGCTAAGCACCACATAAACAGGATAATGGCTGGGCATGTTTACGCACTGCTTAGCTTTGCTTGGCTTGTTTTCGCACTGCTCAGCTGAGCTGCACTGGTTTGCAGAGCGCTAAGTGATGCGTCACATTTTTAAATACTGCTCAATGGCATAAAAAGGCAGGGCAATAGGTTATATTAAGCAGAATAGGTGGGAATACTTCTGACATTGAGGATGCAATGGCAGGTGTTGGAGAGGGTTTGCACTTTTGTATGCAGCATTGGGGCAATCAGGAGTCCAGGATCATGGTTGGACTCCTTGTCAAATACCATGATGACCGGCTGCTTAATGGAGGGATCCAGGGCTCAGAATGTAAAACAGAGGCCTGGGACCAGTTAGCACATGAACTCTCCAGTGTGACAGGTATCCCCCACAGAGATGAGCAGGTACATCCCCACCATGACGAGCTCAAGCAATGAAAGTGGGATCTCTTGGACACCTGGGTCTGAGAAGCTTGGGCAGGGAATGCCCCATAAGTATGTAAGTAACTTTAACTCTGTTTCACCTACATCTAATTTGAATGTCTGCTAAATTGGTGTTCATAATGGTGTGCTTCTCTCCCAACAGCTGCAGAGGAGAGAGCTAGCAACATCGAGGTGCATGCAGGGCACCTGGCTAGGTTGCACTGTGAGTGTGTTGAGTACGGATGTAGCATGTTAACTGTACTGAAATAAGCAAGAAATTGGACAGCATTAACTGTAATAAAGTATTTATAGTAAAGTTTGAAATGCAATAAATGTGGACTTACAGCTGTCCTGCAATACCTAAATACTGTCAAGTGTAGTGCAATAAGGAAGAAAGAGTAAAGCATTAAGTGCAAAAAAGTATATACAATAAATTCTGTAGTTCAATAACTGGAATTAGAGCTGTATTGCAAGACCAGAATATGTTGTGTAAGAGTAACTCAAAACACTGGCAGTAACTGCAGTGATGTTTATACAATAAAGTCTGTTATGCAATAACTGTGGAAGTAGAGCTGCTCTGCAAGAAATGGATTATGACAACTGTTCTGCAATAACACATGAAGCAATACCAATAACACCAAGGTAAATTGTGAACATCAGGATTGTCTTGTTTAAGGCACTACAGTATGGCTGTAGGCATTCAGGCTGTGAGGTAAGATGCTGCAGTCAAGTATAAAACTGTAATAGCTGTAGACTGCAGATATAATGTCTGCCACATGTATTGTTTAACACATAGTACTGTTCAAGCCAAGACAGATTCTAGGCCAATATTGTGCACATAATGCTCTGTCATCCACAAATAGCAGGCAAGCAAGGTATAAGGGTGAGGTAACCCACTCCATGATCTGATATCATTTGTTGACTTCAAAGATACTTCAACCCAATAACATTAAATCGCATACACCTGCAGTCTATACAGTAATGTATATATTACCTAATATCTCTGTCATGCTAGTAGTTCATGCATGTGTATTCTACTGTCACAGCAGTCTAGTATAAAACTGTAGTACTAATAACAGGTCATATTTTGGTTCCAGGTGAGCTCTAGGCAAATATCAGTCAGTCAGTAGTCAGCAGTGACTCAGCAGCTCAGTTTGTTAAATACACCGTCTGTAGGAAATTTTGCCACACACACATCAGGGTTTGAAACCAGTGCTATGTAGCATTAAATATTACAGTATCAATCACGTAACATTTACATATTCTCTCTCCACAGGAACTACAGGTAAATGGGTGAGGTAGCCCATATTATGAGTAAATAATTGTGTGTTTAGATGTAACAGACTGTTAAAATCAGTAGCAAGAATGTGAAAATACAGCATAAATTAAAGAAATATAATAATAATAATAATAGTAATAATAATAATAATAATAATAACATAAAATGAAATAAATAAAATGTGTAATCGTGGTATAGCTGTATGCCTGGGGTGTCTGTTAGAAAGTTGCTGCAGTCAATTCATACATTCCATGCAGATGTCCTCTGCACTCACTGCTTTTGGGTTCTATCCTCATGTAATGTAATTAGTAGTGTGTAGTCCCTCTGTCACAGGAATATCATCGACAGGATTACCTAAAGAGCGAAGTATCACTATATCAGCCCACAGTACACCTTAGTAGTTATATAGGTCCACCTGACGTGCAAGTGTTCTGTGTAGTTGTGTACTTGCAGTTGTTAATGCTTGGCTCATACTGTCCCATGTGAACAGCTTGAGAGGTATGTTCATGATACAGCAGCAATAGGGGATTTGTACACATAAAGAAAGGACAGACCTGTAGAATAGATAGATAGTAGTACTTTTGACAAGTAAATAGCCTATAATGGTAATAATGGACTGTTTTTGTCTCACCCCCACTCCCTATCTGCATTTATTTAGCATTGTTATTCATTGTTTATGGTTTACTATTAACATATGTTGCTACATTAAATTGTATTTTGGGGCATGTGTATTATTATTGTTATGTCTTATAATGGTTGCATATTAACATATCTTGTTGAATTACCTATTTTGTTGGCCTTATGCCATAACTGTTACTGGCATGCTGTTAATATACTGACTATTCTGTTACTTATTGTTCTGTTTCACATAATATGCATTGATATGTACTTGGGTTATCTCCCTGTTCTGACATGCTGTTATTACTAACAATATGTTTTGTTCATAACTAATCTATACTTACTGCTTTAACTCCATCAGCACAGCATATCAGGGTAGACCAGTTCTTGCTGATCCTCCTACCATGCCTCAGCTGGCTATGGCACCAGGTCCTAGCACATTTGGGACAGAAGCTGGTGGTGCCCCCTCTGCTGCATTTGCACCACCTTCGGGAGGAACTGCCTCAGGGGAAAGGGCCCGACCTCCCCCTGGGAGTGATGGCAGAGAGTCTACTGTAACCCAAAGACAACTGCCGTTCTTGGTGTGTAGGATAGTTCCGTGGACTTATGAACCATGCCTGCACCAGATTGAGGGCACACTAGCCAACCTGGTAGGGCAGGCTGGCCCTGGCGCCCAGCCTCCAATACAGTTTCCTTTGGGGCAGTGAAGGAGCAGTGTCAGCTGTCCCATGGGTGGGGATGTAAGTCATGCTACTGTCTTCTGGATGCAAATGTGTTTTGGATTCCACAACACCCTCCCCATCCAAGGTGTTTAACCCCCTCATGTGTCACACATCGCCCCTGTCTGCTGTCTTGTCTATCTTGTCTGTTTGCTATTGCATCTTCTCCTACCAAACTTACCTCCCCACATGTACCTGTGTCCTTTCCCAAACATTTCATTCTCTTTTAACAAAAAAAAAAAAAAAAAATTACCCCATATATAGCTCTCCATTTCACACATGTGCCCACTGGACACAAATAATTTGGTCCAAATGGCTTGACAACACATTTATGTTGCCATCACCTCTCTCTCTGGGGTTTGAGAGTCCAAATTCATCTCTAAAATCTGTCAAAATGCACAGCTGTTTCTGTACAAGAAATGAATAGCTATGGTTCTTTCCTACACTCTTCCTGCACATCCCTACCTGCTTTTCACTAGGTTTCCCAACTCCTTGCTCCCATTTCACCACTTTCCTATCACCATCTTTTTCTTTTCTTTATATTTGTTAGTGCAGCTCATCACGCCACTTTACTTAGCTCAGCTTAAATAAACTTTAATGTGCTTTAAAGTGTTTTAACCCCTGTATGTGATTATTTCATTGTTACTCATGGTTTACAGCGAAAACCTTAAAAGTGCATCGGCTAACCTGTATATGGTCGACTTGGAGTGTTCAAGTCAGCAGAATGTTGAACCCAAAACAACTACACTACAGCGAATGGGTAGTGCAATTCGAGCATTTGGGTATGACATTGTGCAAGGGGATCATGATTCAGTTAGGAACATGGAATTAGCCCATTTCCTCACTGAAGTGCAATCTTGGAGTTGGTACATTTAAGGTGCAGGGGTGTGGAGGGAGCAGCCTCCCACATGGGGATGCAGGGGACATAGCTCCCCTTCAAAACAGTAGAATTAATGTACCATTTACTTTACAGTATAAAGGTACATTAATGTGCATAGCAGGAGATGAGTGACGTCACCTCCTGCTATGTCGAATACATCCAACCATGGCTGTAGATGTATTCATTTTTGCTTTGGTTTACTTTTTTTGGCATTCCAAATTCCACATTTAGAGTCAACATTTTAAATGGTTGACTGAAGTGGATTCAAAATGTCAACAGTAAACCGTTAACAGCTCTGGAAGGTCTCAAACACCGGCCCCTCTCAACTCTAGCATAGCATATTAACCCACTATGCTACACAGGTTTGAAGTCAACCAACTGTTTCCAGCAATACTGATTGCAAACTACAGTCATTAAGCATGTAATTGACATAAAAAAGTTATTTGAAAAATAGGAGTGTACCTTGGACCCTGATGCAATAATACACCAGTGGACAGCCAAAGACATAATAATGGATGTCAGTGAGGCCTGTGATATCAGGTATATGTGCCCTTTTATCAGCAACCTGTGATAAGACACCTGCTAAGGCAGCAATGTCAAAGTACATGTTCATCTAGGACCCTAGTGCAGAAATAAAACCATATAAAGCCACACACATACTCATGGTGGTAGAAATGTTTCTCACAACCTGGATATGTGCACATATATCTTGCAAATAGACATGTTGTTACAGTTTCTCAGAAGCATGGTCTGTTAAGTGCATTGTTTGTAGTATATTGTCACACACAGTCTGGGGTTCTAATCCAGTGTTGTGTTGCACTTCAGTAACATTATTGTGAAGGCAGCAAGTGCCAACTGTGTCTTGCAATTTTAACCCCCACAGGTTACTGCTACATTATTAACTGCAAGACAAAGGCCTGCAGGTAGGGACACAATGTGCATATCCATATAACCTAACTATATGTTGACTAATACTCTGTTATTCACACTGTTGCATAACAAATGTACCATAAGCATATTCACTTATTGGACTGTATGGCATACCCCTACCCTGGCTCTGCTGTAATTATAGGCCTGACACAGCTGCCACAGTTACATGTACAGGTTGCTGTCCAAATTGTTCACACTCCCCTATGCATAGTAGGCTGCAGCAGCAGCTGTAGCCTGTAAAATACACAGCTGTATGTAAAGGTAGCTGCTGCAGACCTGCCATACATCCCAACCCCTAGACCAAGGGATCCAGACACAGTCATACTTAATGGGGGGAAGGCCCAGAGATAGGGACATGTGTAACAGTATACCCCTTTAAAGACAGTAGGTTGATAGAAAAACAGCTACTGCATTAGCATGTATATTCTGATGGGTATAAAATGTGACACTCACATGTCTCTCATCCCTTACTAACCTCAACACATAATGTTTGCAAGTTAACTACCAGATGACCACAATGTCATGAGACACTGACCAAACATATGAGACAAAACTGTGCACATTCTTCATTCAACTCTGTAGTGGACAGTATTTGTACCTACCCCATGTGATGCTGTAGTCTCCGCACCTCAGTAATGCCCATTTCAAGCACTAAGAAAGGGGACAAGGCCTAGAGGAAGGCCTTATATATTGCACTGTGGTGCCATGTCATTGGCTAATGATAGTGCAATTCAGCTGTTCTGGCTGCAGTTAGCAATACTGAGCCACAGATTGGTGCAGAGGATATTACCTGTTAATGACCAATATCTTCAAAAGACAATGAAGGGGTTATGGGGAGCAGGTCTGTAGGAGATTTCAGTCACACAGACAGCATATGTTTGAAGCATTTCCAGAGGAAAGAGTCACTAAAGGAATACTGCAGTCCATCAGGTATGTAATAGAGTTCTCCATATAACAGGATGCAGTTGGGTGGATGGGGGTATGGGGAATAAGGGTTACAGCAGTAGGCTTGTCTGAGATCTATGGTATTGACATGTCAGTGATACTCTGCTGTCCCACACTTACAGGCATGCCTCTCAACTGTCCCTGCTGTCAATCACATCTCAGCTCTGTAACTGTCAATCCATTCTACAAAGGTCGGCTGTTGTAGGAAAGCTAGTGGATTACATGTAATACATATTGAAAATAAATAAGGGTGTACACTCATATAACATCAAACAATATCCTGTATTTGACCTCCTCTCATTCTGTGAATGTGTCACATAAATAGTTCTAACATTGTAAAAGTGTCCCTGAATGTCCCTGATGTACTCTGCCTATGACACTGACATTTGTCCCTGTTGGATTGAGAGCTATGCCTAACATGCCTGTCAACCTCAAGCATCAAGAAGTCAGGACAAATCCATAATTAATGGGGGGGAGCAAAGGCCCAAACTCAGCGACAAAGTATAAATATAGTACTTACAAAGTAAGAACATGAGCAGACTAACAGATATTACTGTAGCATAACTGTTTTCTGAGGGGTATGACCTGTGAAAGTCAGATTCTGACATTACTTCCTTATATCAACTATCCATTCTTGGTCAACCATTTGTCAGACACCCACACGTTTGTGTGGAATGGACCACCTGTATGAGGCAAACATCCTGACATTCTGCAAACATCTGTATAGTTGATAGGTATGATGACTACAGGGAACATATACAGCAGGTTTGCATTGCTTTCTGTCATTGTGGTACTCTGCTGTTGCTGGACTGCTCCCATATAGTTGTTGTAATGGCACACTGCTGTTTGTCTGACAGTGGCCGTATGACATATTAGTGGGAATTGTCCCATAGGGGACACACCACAGTAGACTGCAGTGATGGGTGTCGGGACGTACAGCAGAATCTGTCACGGCACACAGGGACATAACCCAGTATTGGTACTATCTTGGTGATATCCACAGATGTAGTGTGTATGGACTGTGGGTTATGATGTGTGAGGATAATGCAGACCATAATGTATGAGCAGGATCTGTACATAGTGGATGTCCATGTATCTGGTCCTGTAATGTGGTCCTCTCTTCTTGTCTTTCAGGAAATATGTACCACAGGAGGCATCCACCATTTACACCTGCTGAGAATGACATTATACTGGATGGCATCAGACACCACCATCACACCTTGCTTTCCAGGGCTCAACAAAATCGTGAACAGCAGGCAGCATTGTAGGGAGACCTTGTGCGGGCTGTTAATCAGATTGGCCAGCAGGACGGGACCTATGATCAGGTCAGACACCAGGCCACAGATATGTTGAATGCTGCACAGCAAAGGGCAGCTGCTGTGGCCAGGGATCATGCTGCCACCAGTTGGGGGCCTATGAAGTTTCTTTTACTGTGTAGCATAATCTGTCCCCATAAAGCACCCTTATTAGTCTGCACCAACAAAGTACACTTAATAGCCTTCCAACCCCAGTAAACCAACCCCTTGTAGCTCAAAAATCAAAGGAACAAACAGTATGGATATGCAATTTCCTAACGTCCCTGTAACCAGCTTGGTCCATATAGGCATCTTGAGACAATGTAACAATAGGTGGAATAGCCATTATTTACAAAAATAGTGTCAAATTAGAACATATAGAAACATATCACCCAGAATTCAAAAATGTCGAGACATTATTTAGCAAACTCAAAAAAAAAATCTGAATAAATATCTAAGCATTATAGGAATGTACATCCCTCCCGGGAACAACCCTATTATACTTGAGGGCATTCTCCACTGGTCAACCTTAGCATTTCCTCAGAAAACCATCATAATGGGTGATTTTAACAATGACAGGTTCATTTGCACCTCAGATAACCCCACTAACTCATTAACCTGCATGGTTTCACCCAACTAACTCTATTCCCAACTTCAACAAAATCACCAATAGACGATCAGTTCAAGACTGCATCTTAACTAACAAACCATTATTTGCTTATCACTCAGGCTGCTTTCTGACAGCATCAGCAAACACCTTGCTACCTCCCTGGTCAGACAATGTCTTCACCCCACTCCCCATAAATATTATCTATCAGAAAATCCGTAACAAAAAACTTTACACCTCAAACATTCATATCCATCCTCCAAAACTGTGACTTGACACAACTAAGATCACTTCCTCTAGATACTACTGTAGATTACTTCAATAACTCTTTCCTAAGCATATTAAACAGGCTAGCACCATGCAGAAACCATACAAGTAAAAATGAATTATGCCCCTTGGCTAACAAAAGACAGCAACAATTACTTAAACTTAAAGATACAGCCTGGATACAATGGCAAACCAACAATAACCAAATCAGCCTAGAACATTACTGCCATCAGGAGAACAAAGCCAAAATCCACATTAGAAATTACAAAAAACCTACTATAGTGTCATCCAGCAAAAACACCAAAACAACCCACAAAAATTCTGGTCCACCAGAAAAAATTTCTCCAACCTGGCTAATCTTTGGTACCAACCCCAAGAATTACAAGCAATACAGATAGTATAGCTACACAATTTAATACATACTTTACTAATTCGATACTATCATTTACTAAAAACAACAGCAATGCTCTTCTAACTACATCAACTTGATCCATTGAAACTATCAGTACCTTCTCCTTCAAACCCATCCAAACCAATGCCATAAAAATGCTCAACAAACTGAAACCTAAAACCCTAGCAGCTGACAACTTACCTAAAGAATACCTTAAGCTAGAAGCTGACGCTATCTCTTATCCTATCTCCATTCTAATTAAGTGCTCTGTCTTAGAGCAATACATTTCCATAATTTGGAAAATATCCTATATCATTCCACTACATAAAGGAATAACCTCTACTGAACTCTCCAACTACAGGCCAATAGCAATTCTATCTCCCCCAGCCAAAATACTAGTACAAATGTATTCACACACAGCTCATAAACTACCTCTTAAGTAATAATTTCCTAACAAATACTTAACACAGTTTCCATCCAAATCATACAACCACTACTGCCCTCCTAAGCTTCACTAACACTATCAACCAATACAGAAATGAAGGTAAATTAGTATCTTCCATATTCCTGGACCTCTCCAAAGCATTCAACAGTGTCTCCCATCAAAAACGCCTCACTGAACTCTCACCCCTAAAACTCAGCCACTCTTCTCCTGCATGGTTCCATAACTACCTATCTGACTGACAACAAGCTGTTAAATTGCATTGCGATTCTCCTCCCTTTCGACTGTCACTATGGGAATTCCCCAGGGATCAGTCTTAGAGAATCTCATCTTAAGTATTTTTACCAAAAACTTCACACTGCTACTCAACTTGCCTCTGTTGTAGAGTATGCCAATGATTCTATGCTCATAGGTTCATAGGTATTTACTAAGCTAATGATCACAAGGGCCTTTTTAAGCCTAGCCATGCATCCTAAATCTCTGACAAGTTCTGCTACATGATAAGTCTAAGCATGTGCCTAGGAGATGAACCGTTTACAGGTTATCTGTGTCCATTAGAGACATAGGGGCCAAACCAGGGATGAATTTCTGGTTTCCCAAATCCACAAATTAAACGGGCAAGAGAAACTTGCTCCATGGATCTCAACCTAGCCTGTGACATTAACATAACATGCTGGAGAGACAGATATATCTCACAGAGATTGCCACTCCTCTGGAATAAACTCGCATTTCACGTGAAGCAGAGATCCTCAATGACCCTATTCAAGTGCAACTTAGACAACTGGATGGGAGACTGTAAATTCAGCTGGGGGTGGCACCTATGTCCCTCATGGACAGGGGTAGTCGGTACTGATCATAGACTCATTCTGCAAATAACAACTATCTAACCAAGGTCAGTTAGGAGACACGGCTATAACATGGCCAGGCTTGTAAAGGCCCTACAGCCTTTAGCCTAGTAATCTCCTATGAACTTATGAGCAATTACTGTAAGCACACACACATGAGCACACACACATGCACACTATAATGCACTACCCAAAATTAACCATTACGCATCTCTGTACAAACACAATTGCAATATCCATAGTCTAAACCAAACACCTCAAGTCATGCAAACACATCATTCCACTGCACGATTATCTATGCTAATTAATTACAACAGCACAAACAACATTGACAGCACCCACACCCACACATGTACAAGAAGTAATCACACACACACACACACACACACACACACACACACACACGCACACACACACAAACACACAACTTCATGTAGACATAAATCTGATTGAAACACTGGGGCAGATATCTACCCAGTATCCAAAGCACGTGTTGCAGTAAGTTTACTGAAACTGGATCATCATGACCTATTACACCATTCAGATGTCAGTTCACCTTTTTCTATTCTCCATTACACCATTTACCAACATATATTCCATTCCATGTATTTGTGTGTGCTTATACACACCATTCACAGCCTGTTTATGTAGTTGCTGCATGAGCAGCACACATATTGATCACCACAGCAGTCTCTCACACACATTTGCTGACCAAAAAACTCCCAAATTCCCTATAACAAGCTTAATTAATGGACAAAGCTGATGAAGTTACAACAAAAGCAAACACACCTGGGATAGATATGATGTCCATATTCAACCATCAAGCTACATTATTACCACCACAATAAAAAGCAGTGGCATCTGGTAGAAGCTTATCAGTTAAGGAATGCTATGAACTAAGGAAAATGGTTTAGCCAAAAAAAATGTTTATTACATGTGGTTCAAAACATACTGCATAGCTACTGATTTATACTGCAGTTCCTTGCAATGAAATTGTGACAAGTTGTGAGAGAAATATGTATTCACATATATAGTAAAATGTATTCATATATGTATTAGCATTATGCTTGCTGCATTAGGAGCCTAAAAGGGTTAACACATTTATTCTGCTACAGGCTTGAAAATAATTGCATGTACTTTCTGACTTTGCCTCTTGTCAGCTCAGTGAATGACTTTGTTCATACACTGAGAAACAGATGATTTTGCTAACGTTAGGAAAAGGAACAATACAGTATTCTGAAATGTTACTAGACTTAAGCAAATGACCTTGTTCATACTGCAGCTGTAGATAAGATTATAGGCTGAAATCAGAATATGCTTTATGCACAAAGCAGGAAAGAATCACTAATTGCAACACTGAAATATGAGTGAATTGTTACAGACCGGCAGTTAGCGAGGCTACGTTGATATCTTAGGAAATTTGTACATGGGAAGTTTATACTTGCTATATCAGCAGAAAAATTTAGTAAACACCTGTCTTAGAACAATGCTAAGAGTTGTATTTTATTACGTCAGCTTAGAGGGCAATGGCTTACAAAACAGTATAATAATGAAGTATTTCCTGTATAATGTCAGACAAACTTCTGAACTGCATTTTTGACTCCTTTTACAAGAATAAAGGAACCTTAACTGAACCTTGGCTGCATTGATGTTTGATTTTTCCTTTGACAAATTGGTCCTTCTTTGACCGGAAGCCTCTTGGTTGACCTGGATCAGACAGGACTGGTGGCTGAAATCCGTACGGAAGAAGTTACTGAAATGGTTCTTCTTATTTGAAAAGACCTCCGACTGAATTGTCGTATAAACCGAGGCCGGCCACTTTCTGATCTGCGGCTGACGAGCAGGTTTCAATCGGACCAGGGTGATCAGTTGCTGAGGTTCAGGTAAGGGGATTTTACTTTTTTCTGTTTTAGATCAGGGACTTGATTGTATTTTTTCAGTCAGGATTTTTTATGTAAATCCAGGGACAGAAAAATTGCTATCTTGTCATAGATCAGGGACTTTTTTCTGTGTTAGATCAGGGACTTGATTGTATTTGTTCAGTCAGGATTTTTTATGTAAATCCAGGGACAGAAAAATTGCTATCTTGTCGTAGATCAGGGACCTTTTTCTGTTTTAGATCAGGGACTTGATTGTATTTGTTCAGTCAGGATTTTTTATGTAAATCCAGGAACAGAAAAATTGCTATCTTGTCATAGATCAGGGACTTTTTTCTGTTTTAGATCAGGGACTTGATTGTATTTGTTCAGTCAGGGTAATATATGTAAATCCAGGGAAAGAAAAATTGCTATCTTGTCATAGATCAGGGACTTTTTTCTGTTTTAGATCAGGGACTTGATTGTATTTGTTCAGTCAGGATTTTTTATGTAAATCCAGGGACAGAAAAATTGCTATCTTGTCGTAGATCAGGGACCTTTTTCTGTTTTAGATCAGGGACTTGATTGTATTTGTTCAGTCAGGATTTTTTATGTAAATCCAGGAACAGAAAAATTGCTATCTTGTCATAGATCAGGGACTTTTTTCTGTTTTAGATCAGGGACTTGATTGTATTTGTTCAGTCAGGATTTTTTATGTAAATCCAGGGAAAGAAAAATTGCTATCTTGTCATAGATCAGGGACATTTTTCTGTTTTAGATCAGGGACTTGATTGTATTTGTTCAGTCAGGATTTTTTATGCAAATCCAGGGACAGAAAAATTGCTATCTTGTCATAGATCAGGGACTTTTTTCTGTTTTAGATCAGGGACTTGATTGTATTTGTTCAGTCAGGATTTTTTATGTAAATCCAGGAACAGAAAAATTGCTATCTTGTCATAGATCAGGGACTTTTTTCTGTTTTAGATCAGGGACTTGATTGTATTTGTTCAGTCAGGATTTTTTTATGCAAATCCAGGCACAGAAAAATTTCTATCTTGTCATAGATCAGGGAAGCAGAATAAGTAGGCAGGTAGTCTGAAGGGACTATAAAATCTTCGTGGTACCACGTTAAAAAACAGGAAGGGTTACGTAACATTCATAAGGTTAGGTCAAAATGGGTAATAAATGTACAAAACAACCCCAAAATCCGCTGTTAACCGAAGACGCAGAATGCATGCGGTCACGACGTGCCGATAACATTAAATACTACACAAAATGGGTTAATAAATATGAATTTGATGGTAAACTAGAAAAATCCTCAGAAAAAGTTGTCAGACAATTAGTAGATCCAGATTGGCACATGATCAGTGGCAACTGGAATCCCCGTGATGCTGCGCTTAAGCCCCTCCCACATAACAGCGCAGAGTTAGACAAAAGAGTGAAGGGTCTAACAGACCGAATTTCTGAAAAATGGAAACCTAGGGCAGACTGGACTTGCATTAATCAATGCATCCAACAAGAAGGTGAAACTGTTGATAGGTATTATGCCAGATTAATAGAATGTTTTAATAGCCATTGTGGAATGGAGGCTCCTGAAGACCAAACACAAGATTCCCCATATGAGAAGCAGTTAAAGAATGCATTTTTAAAAGGCAGTATTGCACCCATAAGTAGTTTTATTACGAAGCATATGGTAGACCATCGTACAAGCAGATTACAGTCACTGCTTGAACATGCTAGGCATGCCAAAAGGCATTTTAATAACAAAAAGAAAAAGAAAGCCCAATTATTCACTGTAGATGACGGAGAAGTTTATTTAGTACAGTCCGGAAAGAAGGGCAAGAAGAATGCCCAGGGAAATAAACAATCTGATCAGCGATCAGAGGACTTTGAAGGGAGAAAGAAAAGGGATGAATGTTTTAAATGCAGTAAAAAGGGACATATGGCAAAGGATTGCAAGAAAAATAAGAAGGCAGCAATGAAGGATAAGAATGAAGAAGGTGAGGACTGACTATATGGTAGTCAAGTATCACTAGATGGGAATAACGGAGAAAGGACAAACGAGAATGTGAAAGACAGAGCAGAGAACATGTTAGGGGAAATAGAGGAAGTACAGGAATCTACCGATAGTGAAGACAATAAAGTATTAGACCTAGCCTTATTGAGCTTGGAGCTTTATTTGGCTGACACGAAACCAGAAGTCACACTTCTGGTAGAGGGGAGGGAAGTTAAATTTCTGTGTGATTCAGGGGCATCACGAACCCTGGTACATCCCTCCAAGCTACCAGAGAAGTCAGAGTCACATGATTACATTTTGGTGAAAGCAGCTAATGGACAGCTGTATCAGGAGCCTCTCTCCCATAATATTGCAATAACAGATCCTGTTTCAGGATTAACCTAGAAAAGCAAAATTGCTGTTTCTGCAAAATGCCCACTGAACCTTTTGGGCAGAGATCTTATGCAACTATTTGGCATAGCAGTAGTTCCAACCATGCAGGGTATGGAAGCACAATGACAAATGAACACTTTTGCAGTGCAATCGGAGGGTAAAACATTTTATTGGTATAGCCAGGACTTGGTTACGACCAGTCCTGGGGCAATAACTGAAGAGTTAGTGAATGTGGCTATCAGTAAGTTCCCCTCCCTTTGCATTGATGTAGAACACCTGTTGCACTGTACTTTGTATTATTGTAATACACCAGGACCTGACAAAGAATATGAGCAAAAATTGTTTAAAAAACCATGCAAACAGATTAGTATTGCTTAATCTGTACTGGGACATGAAAGGGAACAGTGTAGTTAGCTGTTCATTGCCCCAGGAGTTCTTTGCACTTTATAAATCAAATCGATTACCACATGTTAGTTTAACTAAAGACAAAGATGTGAAATGGGCAGACCTAGGAGAAAAAGTCACAAAATTGGAAAAGCAGACAGAATTAGAACTGTCAGAACAAGGAGTACATAGACATAAATTAAATTGCAGCACACAGACACACCCAGCTGTACACTTGCAGTCAAGTGAGGGCAGCTGAGAAACACTCTTACTAGAAGAGGAAGAAAAAGCTTTATTAGACATACCAGAGACCCTCTGGTCAATAGGGAAATCAGATGTAGGACTTATTCGTACAGCAGGACCAGTTACCATCACACCAAAATCAGCCTTTAGACCACAGAAAAGGCAGTACCCCTTAAGAAAAGATGCATAAGCAGGTATTAAACCTATCATAGCAGCTTTACTTAAGGAAGGATTACTGGTGGAATCTCCCGATTCACCATGTAACACACCCTTATTTCCAGTTAAGAAAGAAAACGGAGAATGGCGTATGGTCCAGGATTTGTAAGCTGTAAATGACGCAGTAATATCAAGGGCACCTACGGTGCCAGATCCACATACCCTATTAAATTATTTGAAGCCTCAACACAAATATTTTCCTGTGGTAGATATTAGCAATGCATTATTTGCAATACCAATACACCCTGACAGCCAGTATTGGTTTGCATTTACATTTCAGAGGAAGCGGTATGCATATACGCGACTACCACAGGGATATTGTGAAAGTCCAACGATATTCTCACAAGAGATGGCAAGTAACTTGGCGGGGTTTACCCCACCGAAAGGTGGTCAGATTTTACTTTATGTTGATAATATCCTGCTGGCAGCCCCTACCCAGCAAGATTGTAAGGAAGACACTATAACATTATTGAAATTCTTAGCCGTTGAAGGACACAAAGTAAGCAAAAACAAATTGCAGCTTTGGAAAAAACAAGTTAAATACCTTGGATATGTAATATCCAAAAAGGGTAGGACACTAGATAAAGACAGGAAAATAGCAATCTTACAAGCACCAAAACCCACAACCAAGAAGGAAATGATGTCCTTTCTTGGTACGATTATTTTTTGTCGGAGCTGGATCCCAAATTATGCTTTGGAATCTGCACTGTTGAACAACCTGATCTTTCAAAAGCCTATGTCTGCACAAAATTTGATATAATGGACACCAGAAGCAGAATTAGTTTTCTGTAAACTGAAACAATTGATAGCATCCTCATTAGTCTTAGGATTACCAAACTATCATAAACATTTTTTCCAAACTGTAGATTGTAAGCAAGGTTATATGATGTCAGTGTTGACATAACAGCATGGGGACAAGCAACGCCCCATTGCTTACTATTCATCGCAAATGGACCCAGTGGCACGGTCTTTGCCCCACCGTGTACAAGCAGTAGTTGCTGCCGCAATGGCAGTGCAGGTTTCAGCCTCAGTAGTATTATCTACTGGTAAACCGATTAATCATGCACCGTTTATTTTAGATTTGTTAAAATCAATTCAGTTACCTCAAAAAGTAGCTATTTGTAAATGCATAGCTCATACCAAGCAACAAGATAGGATTTCAAAAGGTAATGCTAGAGCTGACACAGCTGCAAAGCAAGCAGCCTCAGAAGCATTTCTTTTGAACGAGGAATTACAACCTTCTGAGATTTTAGACTTAGAAATGTTAAAAAAAATGCAGACACTTACTACACGAGCTGAGAAACAAAAGTGGGAAAGGCGAGGAGCACTTCTCAAGGAAAGACTGTACATCTCCAAAGAGGGAAAACCAATATTGCCATCTAATTTATTTAAATATGCAGCTTTGTTGAGCCATGGGCAATGCCATGTCTCAACAGGGGGGATGGTACAGTTAGTCAACCAGGTATTCACTACATATGGATTTAAAAATTATACTAAAACATCTTTTTGCAGTTTTCTGTTTCAGGTAAAGAGTCGAATCAACCGTTGGAAGCGACAGTAGTCCCAGAAAACTGAATCTGGATAAAGACTACAAAACGTAAACATTGGAGTTCGCCAAAGTGGGAGGGACCATACCAGGTCCTCTTGTCGACACCCACGGCAGTCAAGATTGATGAAAAATCCTCTTGGATCCATTTGATACACTGTAAACTTTGCAAAAACTTTGAGCTAGATAAAAATCTTGCTGTTCCACAAAAAGACTAAACATGACAAAATCTAGAGCAAACAGGAATGCAGAACAACCCTAGAAGTATTGCATGGTTATCCTGTTGATTGTACTGATGACAATAATCTTTTTGCTGTGGCCTATCCATTTTTCAGCCACATCAGCTGAACTGAATAACGTGATGAGTCACCCATAGACTGGCACCCGAACTTTATCAGGCGATTACACGTGTGTATGCTGAGACTTTTAATGTTTCAAATTGCTGGATTCATACAGCCATACCAACAGCATACGGGGGTTATTAATGACTGCTGTCCCCCTAGGGGTCAATGAGACCTGGGAAAACTTGGTTTATGAGACTGTACATTATAAATGTTATACCAAAGCAAACAGAATGGGTACAGTTTGTAATTCAAATTATGACTCATTTCTTGAGTCCATGCAAAAGACTGTTAGGGATATATATCATAATCCTATTCTTTTTAAGCAACTGTCTATAATAGATAGGAAAATGTTTCATGCAGGGCAGCCATATTTCAGTAAAGTAACTACTAAGGTAGAGGATTGTTATTTTGTGTGTAATAAGAAAGCATATAAATGGTTACCTGAGAATTGGTCCGGCAGTTGTTTTTTGGGGTACCTGGTTCCGGCCATGCGACACACTGCAGTTTTGCCTCAGGGATGTAGCCAAGAAACCTGTCAGAAAGCCTGAGAATCCAGTGGGATGAATCGAGACAGGCTGGAAGGACCATCATACCATGGGTACCAAGCTGACGCACATGGACTTGAGTGATGCTGTCATATCGTGGGCAGGCATATTACCAGCATATGTAGCGGCAAAATCGATTTGGGAGCTGCAAAAACTGTCCAAACTTCTCGAAGTAATGAGTAATTCAACTTGTTTTGCTCTTGAATTGATAACTGATGAACTGAATGCTATGAGAACTGTAGTACTCCAAAATCGTATGGCTCTCGACTTCACCCTAACGGCGAAAGGAGGTGCGCTTTAATCAAAAAAGAATGTTACCAGCATGAGATTAACGACCACCTTGAGGTGATACAGCAAGTGTCGACTATGACCAAACCAGGCCCCAACCCACTGACGGACTTTTTCCAGAATCTTTTTGGGGGGGTGGGGTACCTTCATAATGAACATATTAATAGCTGTCTGTGTGGGAATACTCCTGTTGGGAGTGTGTGCGCGTTGTGGCATACCCTGCATGAAAAAACTGATTAAAGAATTGATAGACATGTCAGTATCTGAAACCTTGTATCAAAACACTGAAGTTGATAAATTGCTGGAAAATGAAATGCTTTCAGAAGTTTAAACTACATGACTTACCTAACCGCAAATCCCACGTGGAAGAGGTTGGGGGAAGAAATTAAATGTTTATGCTTTTGAAGAGAATACAAGTGTTAATAGGGGGGAAATGTGAGAGAAATATGTATTCACATATATAGTAAAATGTAGTCATATATGTATTAGCATTATGCTTGCTGCATTGGAAAAGGAATATGCATACACATAGTTAGTACAGACAATTTGTTAGGAACAAT
>NC_056743.1:1849635225-1849653851 GCF_019279795.1 Protopterus annectens | reverse complement strand
CAATGCTGTCATGTGATAAACTAGTTAGGTAGGGGCTCTATTCCAAGACATGGCAGGTGTGTGCGTGTGTTTAACAGTCAGAGCCTGTGTGGCGGTGACTGTGAGTTTCTAACCACTGGACATGTTGGGGAGCTGATTTTGTAGTTTTCCTATATGGTGTCTATATTATATGTCACAATGTCCACCTCACGAGGAGTACTGATATCAATCAGCCAAGGGACTGTGTTGGCAAGCCATACCGTTACATCTGGAAAAAGGCCTGGTGAACACAGTATGCATTCCTACTATTACCCGGAATACATTCTGAACCCATGTGTCATATACAAACACACTTACCTAGAATATCCCACTATGTTGCTAGTACCCTGCACATTGATGACAGATAGTAGGGATGGTGTGATTGCAGTGGGCTGCAGATGGCATGGCACCCTGTCCAGCAATACAATAGGCACATAATTGTGGACAATGTGCCCTCACTATGTTCCCCACTGGATGCCTACAACATATGTGGTGCCATCAAATGTGATCCACAAAGGTCATACAATGCCTTACATACATGTCCTGTATGGACAGATGCCACTGACACCAGGGAATACCTGTATCATGCTATCAATGCAGGTGCAGGGTCAACCTGCTGTCTATAAGCAGGTCCTGCCACACCATGCCAGTACTGGCATATCTGAGGATAACAGTCTGTGTACACAACATGTGCCAGCCAAACCAGGTACACTTGTACATGTCACTGTACATTATTGAGGGACATGCACATCCCAGACAATGTCCATGTCAAGCACTATCAAACACAGACATGGCATGCATTGCAAAGCAATGGCCATACACAATGGTAAACAGGATGACAGGACAGTTCATACAATACCCATCTGTGTGGGATATTGCAGACACTACACCCCTGAACCACACTGCACACCATTGTTGGGTGGCATGATGCCAAGGATTACCTCTCACCCAGCCTTATGCAGCCATCTTGCACAGCCAGCCACTACACACCCATGAAGCAATGCACACATGCATGTCAGTACTGGCACCTTGTGTCTGCGTGTGGGGTATGATGCTCCCAACCACAGTCACACCCAGTATAACTCCCATTGGCATAGCAACTGATGTCAGACACGTTCACATGCCCTAGCCCATAGAACCTCCGGATATCCCCTGTGGTGAGGAAGTACCTGTTCATTACTGCAGTGTGGCAAACTAAGTATTTATGAAGTGTATTTGTTGGGCCTGGAAAAGTGTGGCAATGTGTCTGAGTCCCTTAGAGAGTGTGGTTGTGTTGACAATGACATCCGTTCATGTGGACAGCCATGTGTGCTACACCTAATGTGTGTCTACTATATCTCTGTTGCAGATGTCGCTCACCAGAACACATATATGTTCTTACAGCACACCAACTTGTCAGCTTTGTGGCACATGGAGTAACTGCATGCACTTGTAATAGTAATGGCTAGTTAGTCAGGGGTTTGACCTCCTGTACTGGTAGGTGTATGACAGACGATGTTAAGATTTTAATCTCCAAGCCCTCTCTAATGTACTTTGCCTCTGTCTGTCCCTCCAAAACACTCTCTATTGGATGTGGCATTGTACACCTGCTCAGCACCAGCTTGTGTTTTGTAAGTGATGGCCATGATCAGGTGATGGCCTCTACGCCTATTGCAGTCCTCCTCTAGCTGATTGCATGTGGAAGAGCTGTGGTGATGTTCCCATAGCCAATCGCATGGAAACACAGTACAATATCTAGGAACATCATGCTGGTGTTTGTCCATGACAGTCACTGTGAGTGGAACCTGGATCTGGTGTTTGGCAAACGGCATCAGAGATGATATCTGGATATTCCTCAAACAACATACACAGTGGAAAATAACCTAAAGACAGGAGGGTGATGTGCCAGACATGACTACAGCATGGAAGTGTAGCTATGCTTCATTGAGACTACTGCCAGTATAACAAGTTGTGTGTGGTAATGGCTTTTATGCATGTTTTAAAACTGACAAGACAGTGGTCTGTTTGTGAGGGGAACCCCCATCTGTAGGGCCATCTGTGGACTGGTCAGTGTGTGGAACCATTTGTTTCCTGTGTTACTCACTGAACACACATCTGTGAACTGCAGAAGCATAGTGTGAGGATTGCAGTCGGTACATGGTGATAGTGATGAGAGTTACTGCCATTGCATCCCTGAATGGACATATGCCACATGAAACAGTGGTATGACAGTCACTGTCTGAGGTTCTCACAGTGACATGCCAATAATGGGCCACTGTTCATAGCTGCAGTCACAAGTCTTCTACACTTTGTACAGATGTCATGCAGTATATATGCATGTGTTGTGCTCCCTCTGCAAATGTATACCATCTGTTGTGTTGGGTTGATGGTCATATCTATGCATGCTGTTATACATAATCCTGAATGCTGTTGACTATTACTAAGCCATATCTGTATTAAAACTGCAACACCATAGGCTGTATGGGTTTGAAGGTCCCAGCAGAACCTCCTGTCCCACTTCAGTTTGCCATGGCACTGGACACCAGCACATGTGGGGCCAATCCTTGAACCTCCACCTCTGTTGGCTCTGCACCACCTTCTGGTGGAAATGCCACTGAGGATGGGGCTTGTCCCCCTGGGAGCAGGTCCAGATAGGAACTTGCCCCTGTCATACAGTCCTGGATGTGGTGCGTAGGGGGCTCAATAAGGGGTTTCAAGGCCAGATACTCCAGCTCGAGGGCAGAGTGTCACATTTAGATCATGACCCTGCCCTTCCTAGACAGCCCCCAGCACAGCCACCTTTGCAGCTGCTTTGGTGCAGTGGTGGCTGCCCATGGCTGTGGACCTCCATCCCACTGTTTCCATCTGGGGCTCATGGGCTTGTGACTGCTGACCACCCCTCCCCATCCAAGGTGTATCCCCACATGTGTCATCCTACACTCCTTCCCCCACATCCCACTCTCACCCTATAGAAACAAAAGGCCAATCTCTTCCTAGAACAACATTTGCCCCATACATAGTTGTCCATTTCACATGTGTCCACTGGACACATGTAACCTTTTTGTCCTTACCCCTGTCTCTCAGGCACACGATCCTGGTATGCACATGACTCCTAAAGGTACCGGTCCCTCTATGGTTACCCCATTTACCTTTTTCATGATGATGATGTCGCACACAGCACCTTGCAAGAGTACTGTTCTCACATAATGACTGGACAGGAACTGTTGTGTTAATGTAAATAAAATGCACAGAGTGATGTGTTTGGCCAATGTACAAATGTTTGTGTGTATTAATGACACATGTCTGTCTGAGGGAGTCTTGATATTACATAGGACAACACCACTACATAATACAGTCATTGCTGGTGTTTCCCTTTTCATTCCTTTTAATGCTTTGTTGTCACATGCAAGGGAGCCTGCAGGATTTTTTGCAGGGGGGTGCAAACCTAAAGCTCTGCCCACGCAGCCCCACCCCCTCTGCCCACACAGCCCCACCCCCTCTGCCCACATAGCCCCATCCCCTCTACCCACATAGCCCCACCCATGCAGCCATTCCAGTGTCCCATTACTTGGCTATTTCTCCCCATTTGTCATAGACACTGTTCAAATCTCTCAGTGTGTATACTGTTGTATGCTTTACTTCTACAATGATTTCAGATATTTGGATTTTATTTACAACTTTTATTCCAAATTCTATAGCACAAACACTGATAGACATTTACTAAACCTAAACAAAGCAATAGTCTTACAATGAAAACAGACTTAGCATTAAAACTTTACCTTTGAAACCCACATTCACTGAAACAGCAGTGAAACCCACATTCAAAGAAAATGCATCTGGCCAGTGGTAGGTTAAGTTTACCTTTGGGCTGTTTTCAAATCAAGCTCCTTGCACACATTTTTAGAACCATGCAAAAGTTCTTTGATTCACCTTCCTGACTATTAATTATACTATATAATAATTTAATTATATCCCTTGTATAATACAGCACCACTTGTTAGAGTGCATTTTAAATTTATAGTTCTGAACATTTTTCCTTTAAGCGATAAAAAAATCATATGAACCAATAATAACAACCTGCCCAATTCAAAACATTTCAACCGTAAAGGGCCACTCAAACTTGTCATACAATCCACCAATATCAATCAATATGCAAGATCTCTGCAGAAGTAAATGTCATCTGAATAATTCCACATTAAAGAGATGTGAAACCAGTGAAGAGCTTGTTGCTAGAAAACTTTATATTTCAGTGTTTCATTTACAAATTCAGTGCCTGTTGCCCTTATAAATTGCCTGTGATACATTAAAATAAATGGTAAGTTGGTATATTGCAATAGGGAATGGGTGGCAAGCTGAAAAACAGGTTCATAGTTATTAGGGGTCTCATCCAAAGGAGGACATACTAAGAACTGCAGTACCATACCTCCTTAAAATACAAATGTACATGCTGTATGAATAGATCCTACAGCCCTTTGCATCAAGATGCAAGTATGCTACCTGCTGTATTAACACTGCTTTCAAATTCTCTACCACAATAATGATACCATTTGCTAAACAAAACAGTTGCACATTTTAAGCAGACTTAGCATAAGCAGCAGTAACCTTTGCTTCCCTTGAAGCTCACAATTCCTTGAAAATGCACTTGAAAATAAATTCTACCTGTTAGATCTAACTAGGGCATTTCTCTCTCTCTGACTGTCACACACACACACACACACACACACACACACACACACACACACACACACACACACCTCAACGTCTTAGTGCAAAAAATACATAAACAGATTTTTTTCAAAGTTACAACAACTGTAAACTCTGTGTGACCATGGTGTTTGTTTTTGACAGAAAGGTATAAAGGAACTCATGGCTATGTTTATAGTTGAATCTCTCTGTACTGAAGTACTCCCTACCATGATGCTGCTTTAATAAATAGTGTTTGCATTCAGAAACTTTTACAGTTTTTATACTGAATTTTATAGCTACATGAATTAGAAAATCACCAGTTTCCTTTTCAGAGCCTAAAAAGTTCACTCCTTACAAGCACTGCTTCCCCTGGAAAACATCTATATATGCATTATCACAGAGACCTAGTTCAAGACCGATGACAGCACTCCTTTAATGCAGGATTTCAATACCTGCCACAAGTTCAGGCCTATCACCCGAGATGAAAAGGTGATGGTGTCTACATATTCTTAAAGAACAATTCATCTCCAGACTTACTAGGTGAGATAATGACATGAAATTCCTCTGCATCCAACTTAGCATTAACAAAACTCCTTACTGTGTCATACCTAACTATAGGTCCCCTCTATGTACCCCATCAGTCCATATCTCCTACCTAACTAATATGGTGTCCCTGTCAGTGGCGGCTGGTGACTTCAAATCAAATGGGGGCTGCAGGAGACAGTTGAATGAGTGGGGTCAATGGGAAGGGGTGCGGCCAACTAGAAAGGGGAGGAGCTATGCTCAAAACCACAAAAACTAACTTAATACACTGCCCTGGGTGCCAAACCATCATTATGAGAGTCCAATCAGGACAAAATGAAGTGCAGAAGAATAAAAATATGTCAATGCATTGGCTACATGACAGCTTACTTAATATCTAGAAATAAAACTGTTGTGAGGCATGAAAAAATTGATTACTTTTTAAATACATTAATGGAATGCCAGTCAAGTATAAGAAAAACAAGCAGCACTCAACTCAAACCACTTCTTGGACTGCAGTTCTAATTATAATTTATATTCAGCTTTATTAAAGTACCAAGTAACATGCTGAAAGTAGAAATCTCTGATGTCCCCACTTGTAAAAATGTTTCTTATCTAAAAATAGACCTGCTGCCTGACAACTATCTACTTGTTTCATGGGGAAAACATGATCAAAGTAAAAAATGAAAAGCGAACAAAAAATAAGCTCAAGATACATTGCTTAAAAGGATTACTGTACAGGTTATGGACCACATGATTGGCATTCTGTTTAGTTTACGGGTAAAGCCTGCAGAGATGACTGGAAGTCTCCAAGTGTAATGTGCTTCTTAAAATAATGTAATCCTGTCCTTTATTACAAATACTATCATATGCATTTCAATACCCGAGGCTTATATATTATCTAGTTAAGTATTCTCTGCATGGCAACAACAGAAAGGCTTTCAATGTTGGCAATTCTTTAACAGTATGCTTATTAAAGCTTACTTGCATCTTATAATCTTAGCCAAGCTTACCTGATGGTCATTAAAGTATTGCTACTTAAACACAGAGCAACAGGCACTTTAAGTAATAAGCATAAATCAACAGTACAGAAAATATGACAGAAACCAGACCACTCTGCAAAAATCAAGGACAGATGAAAAGCCACTCTAGTACTTGCGTCTACCTTGGATTGGGGGGGGGTACTTTGCACATTTACACTACATAACCACTCCTTGCCTTGCTTCGACACATCCAGAGTCACTACATGGGGGAGTGGGGTGCAACAAGTATGTCACAATTTGAAATGTCTCTGGCTGACTGTGATGGCCCTGACACATTTGTCATAACTCTCAACCTCAGAGCAAGAAATCTGGACAAAGCCATACAAAGAAGTGAGACAAAGGCCCAAAAATAAGGACAATTTTTAAAATATTGCTCTTTTAAACTTAGAAAGATAATAGAATAGGTTGTGCATTAGTAGGAATTTTCTGAATGGTATGAAATTTGAAACTCAAATGTCTGTCATTATTTTCTAACTTCAGTCTTTAATGATTTGTCACTAATTTTATGAAAAATGAACCAAAAATGTGATGTAAAAATATAAAATAGCCATACAATACAGCTGGGAACCTGTCAAAGAAGGGACACTTTAATATTAGTACTGTTAACTTGAGTAGCTGACAAAATAAAAGAATCTACATGCATTTCTGAAATAAAAGTAAGCTATAACTCTTATTATTACAGTTATTTCTTAATTGTAAACCTTCCAAAATTGCTATTTTGCGGAGGGATTATTAGGGGAAGAGCAACATTTTGAGCCAAAATCAGGGACAGTTGAGAGGTTTTGCTATGCCTAATTCTATAAAGCAATTGATTTGCATGTACCTCTCAACATGTTAATACAATAAATCTGGACAAGGCCAAATATATTGGGGGAACATATAAACAGTACTAAAAATTGCTCTTGTATAAACTGAGACAGTTGATAGAACAATAGGTCTTACTTTAGCATGCATTTTTCTGAAGGTTATGAAGTCTGAAACTCAGTGCGTCATTATTTACTGACTTAATTCCTAAATGATTTTGCCAGAAAACCACAAATTTTATGAGGAACAAACCAAAAATAAGAAGCAAAAATCTATTAATTCTTTGAAAATCTGGACAGTTGGGAGGTAAATTTCAGCTGGGGCTGTCTAAGTTTGCCACCCTTCCCCCTCAAAAAATCATAGAGCCTGCTCCTGCAGCCATTCCAATGATCCATTACTTGGCTATTTCACTCCATTTACCATAAACACTAATGTGCATACTGATTTACTTTTATGATGATTTGAACTTCATTTGAAAGTTTTATTTTGCATTTTGCAGCACAAACACTAAGACATCTGCTAAACAAACTTAACATTAAAACTTATCTGCCCTTGACACTCACATTCATTGAAACAGCATTGAAACCCACATTCAAAGAAAATACATTTTACCAGTGGCAGATAAAGATTAATTCTGGGCTGTTTTCAAATCATAGGCCCCTTGCATATGAAACATACATATGCTCTTTGATACACCTTCCTATTGTTTTGAACATTTTTCCAGTAAACAATGAAACAAAATGCATGCACCAATTATGACAAAACTGCCCAGTTCAGAACATTTCCATCATAAGTCTACTCAAACGTCTACAGTCCACCATTATCAGTAAATACGCACAATTCTACAGTCCACCATTATCAGTAAATATGCACAATCTCTGAAGTAAAAATGTCATCTAAATAATTCCACATTAAATAAATCTGTAACTAATGAAGAGGTTGCTGCTAGCAAACACCTTTATATTTCATGGTTTCATTGAAAAATAAAGCGTCTGATGACCCTGAGAAATAAATTGCCTATATTACATTAAAAATGATAAGCTAGTAATATTGCATTAGGAAATGGATGGCAAACTGATGTCAGGCTCGTAGTTAGCATCTTAACTTTTTCAGTATGGCAGCATTCACCCCTTGTGGGAGTAGAACCAACAACCTTCTGCATCAAAAGCAAGTACACAACCTGTTGTGTTATTAACAATGCAAGCTGTCTTAGCATACGCAGCACTAAACTTCTCTTCCCCTGCAGCTATCAGCTCCTTGTAAAATCTACTCAATACTCAACTGCATCTCAACTTCGCAGCACAAGAAATCTGAAAAAAGCCAAATTTATTGAGGGGGGGGGGTCAAAAGGCCAAAAAACAAGGACACATTAAACATTGCTTGTATAATCTTGTAAAGTTGCTAGAATAAAATGCTGTGTTACCACCATACATTTTACTACCAATATCCCTTTGCAAAACAGTCAGAGCAACATACCACTATGCCAAACTGGCTGCTTTGTGAAAGAGAGGAAGACTGAACCTTAAATGGCTATAATTTAATGAATTCAGTTCTCATAGCCATCAACCTCTTAGCACAAAACACCTGGACAAACCCAGTAATTAAGGAATACAACCCTCAAACATATTCAATGAATTCAGTTCTTGCCATAGCTGTCAACCTTAGCACAAAAAAACTGGACAAAGCCAATATTGGGGCAATACAGTCCCAAAAATAAGGACAAATTTCAAATATTCATCTTAAAAAATTGCTAGAATAAAAGGTTGTGTTACTATGCATTTTATGAACATTATGAAGTCTGAAATTCAATGTCAATGTTACTTCGGACAGAACAAGAACAATTTTCAGCAGAGGCCCAGGGAGAAATACTGCAGACACATGTCTTTGTAAAATGCCAGGACACCAGAACAAATTCACACAAACACAGGGATGAGATGCAGACTCCACACAGAAGGAACCCCAGCGAAGAATCAAACCAGAAAACCTATAACTGCGAGGCAACAATACTACCACTGCACCATCAAATATGCAAGGAGTTAAACATTCAGAAACCTGAAGTTTGAAATTCAAATGCCGGTCAATTTTATTTAACATTTGTTAATCAGGACAATCTGACTTGGAACCAAAAAACAATTTTCAGCAGAGGCCCAGGAAGAAATAATGCAGACATGTCTTTGTAACATGGGAGGACACAAAAGCAAACCCACACAAACACAGAGAGAAGATGCAAACCCCACACAGAAGGCACCCCAGCCAAGAATCAAACCAGAAAACCTATAGCTGTGAGGCAACAATGCTACCACTGCACCATCAAATATGTAAGGAATTAAACATTCAGAAACCTGAAGTCTGAAATTCAAATGCCTGTCAATTTTATTTCACATTTGTTAATAAGGACAATCTGACTTGGAACAAAAAAACAATTTTCAGCAGAGGCCCAGGAAGAAATAATGCAGCCATGTCTTTGTAACATGGGAGGACACAAAAGCAAACCCAAGCAAATACAGGGAGAAGATGCAGATCCCACACAGAAGGCACCCTAGCCAAGAATCAAACCTGAGAACCTGCAGCTGTGAGGCAAAAATGCTACCACTGCACCATCAAATACCAAGCATTGCACTATTTAGAAACCACAGATATTATGAGGAACAGATCAGATCACATACGAGGCAAAAATCTGCAATTTTTTTTTTTACAAATGGTGGTGGGTAGGGAACTCAGGTCCTTAACACCTACATACAAGGTACAGGGTTCAAGACTGAGTATCTCTAACCACTACCATTTGGTCTCTCTAGCCACCAGTATATAGTAACTAGGGCATTTCACACGCGCGCACGCGTTTTTGTGTACGCTCAAACAAAAATTGTTAGTGGACAGAATTGTAGCTCTGCCTTTTTTCTGAACCATTATGTTAGTCATTGGCTTTGTATGGACAAAAGTGTATTAAAGCATCTAATACAATCCATATTCACTGTGTACCTTTCCTTTGAATGTAAAATGGTTTAACAATTAAATCTGCAGAAGCCATCTGCAATATTAGGGAAACGTTTGTCTGCAACTAAAAAAACAAACTTTTGTGTAAGAGGTGATGTTTGTGTAACCAGGACTTTGCATGATAAAACCTTTTTGACAACCAATTCAACAGCCATATCTTTTAAGAAAACTGCACAATACAAATGTAGACCTGCTGTCACAGCATTAACACATAAGTTATCCAATGATTCATAGGTGAATGATAGAAAGAAATAAAGATCCCATCAAAGTCTTCATTATATGACATGCCACCCACTTAAAAATGAATGAAGTGTGCTGCACTATTTCCTTGTGTTATAAGCAATGATACATAGCTCTGCATGCTTAACAATCTGAGGATTTTTCCTGTGGCTTATAGTGCAATTGAAGTAATTGAGCAGTAATTATAAAGTGGAATCATATATGCAGGTAGGCAAGACTTGAGGAACACTGAATCTCAGGCAGCCAGCTTAGTGGTGTATTATGCCCAAAGATGCAGTTGGCTGGGACAATAAAAAATAATATACATACCACCAAGAAGAAAACTCTCTGTGTACTCTACTCTACTCTGTTCTTCTTCTTCTAACTTATTCTTCTACTTCTTTCTTCACTTTTTCTTCAGCACAGCTGACAAAAATAAATATAGGCTGCCCAAAAATAAAAAATAAAAATAGGTAAATCCTTCCTTTGTGTTGATTGACTCAGTCATGAATCAGTCCACAAGTGAAACTGTTTGATTTTCGCTCTTTTCCCAGCACATAAAGCCCGGGAAGAGAGCGACAACCAATCAGCAGCATTTAGCCCAAGCACATAATGTACCTGCCTGCGGACATTGCAGACCGAACCCCTTCCAATTCTATATGGTTTGGAACCGCATAGACTGCTGGGCATCACACTGATGCCTTAATTTCCTCACCAGGCTGCAACAAAAACAAAAAAAAAAGTCTTTATTTAAAACCGCCGCAACCCGAGGCGGTTAAAGTGCACATGAGTGTACTTGCCGACGCCGAGGCAGGAAGGAACTTGCCGAGTCGCCAAGACAAAGTAAATAAAAAAAAATATACACTGTCACTACTACACAAAAAGGTACTTTTTCTTTTCTTTTTTTGCTGAGGGGGCTTCAGTCCGGCAGTCCGATGCCATGAGCCGCCCCTGGTCCCTATGCATTAAGCCAACACCATTATTCTAGGAGACTTCAATCACATTTTCTTCCAAAATTGCCATTTTGAGGAGGGATTATTAGGGGAGAGCAACATTTTGAGCCAAAATTGGGGACAATGGAGAGCTTTGGATATTCCTAATTTTACAAAGCGATTTGCACATACCTCTCAACCTCTTAATGCAGGAAATCTGGAAAAGGCCAAATATATTGGGGGAACATACAAACACTATTAAAAATGCTCTTGTATAAACTTAAGATAAGTGACAGAATTACAGGTCTTGCATTAGCATACATTTTTCCTGAAGGTTATGATGTCTGAAACTCAATGCCTGTCATTTAGTGACTTCATTTCTAAATTATTTGCTAGAAAATCACAAATTGTATGAGGAACAAACCAAAAATAAGAAGCAAATATCTATTCATTCTGCAAAAATATGGACAACTGAGAGGTATAGTTCAACCAGGGCTGTCTGAGTTTGCTACCCTCCCCCACTCAAAAAATCATGGTCGAATGGAGCCTCCCCCCTTCAGCCATTCCAATGTCCCATTCTTTGGTTATTTTGTCCCATTTACCATAAACACTGTAATGTGCATACTGCTTTACTTCTGCAATGATTTAGATTTCATTTGAAAGTTTTATTTTGCATTTTACAGCACAAACCCTAATAGATATCTGTTAAACAAAACAATGTAGTCTCACAATGAAAATAGACTTAGCATTAAAACTTCTCTGCCCTTGAAACTCACATGCATTGAAACCCATATTCAAAGAAAATACATTTTGCCAGTGGCAGATAAATATTAAATCTGGGCTGTTTTCAAAATCATAGGCCCCTTGAACATGAAACATGCACATGCTCTTTGATACAACTTCCTGACTGCATTACATTATATTCCTTGTACAATATAGTACAGTTGTTAGAGGGCATTTTAAATGTATTGTTTTGAGCATTTTTCCAGTAAACAATGAAACAAAATGCATACACCAAATGACAAAACTGCTCAATTCAGAACATTTCCATCATAAAAAGTCTACTCAACCTTCTATAGTCCAACAGTATCAGTTAATATGCATAATCTCTGAAGTAGTAAAATCCACATTAAAGAAATCTGTAACTAATAAAGAGGTTGCTGCTAGTAAACAACTTTATATGTTATTGTTTCATCTACAATAAAGTGCCTGTTGCCCTTGAAGAATACATTTCCTATGTTGCATGCATTAAAAAAATGATAAGCTAGTCCGCAATAGGGAATGGATAGCAAACTGATAACAGGTTCATAGTTACTAGGTATCTTTGCCAAAAGGGACTGCAGCATCCACCCCCTTTGCAACGCAATATAGTATCAGCAATGCATCTATCTACTGTGGGAGTAGAACCCACAGCCTTCAGCATCAAAAGCAAGTACACTGTGCTATTAACAATGCAAGCAGACTAAGTATAAGCAGCACTAAACTTTTGTTCCCCTGCAGCTCTCAGCTCCTTGTAAAATCTACTCGACACTCAGCTGTATCTCTGAACTTTGCAGCACAAGAAATCTGGAAAAAGCCAAAATTTATTGGGGGGAGGGGACAAAAGGCCAAAAACCAGGGACACATTTTAAACATTGCTTGTATAATGTTGGAAAGTTGCTAGAATAAAATGCTGCGTTACCATCATACATTTCACTGCCACGTCTTGAACCCAGGGGACCCTGTGCAAACAGAGCAACATACCAATATGCCAAATCAGCTGTTTTGTGAAAGAGGAAGACGGAAACTTAAATGGCTACCATCTAGTGAATTCAGTTCTCACCATAGCACAGCTGTCAACCTCTTAGCACAAAACACCTGAACAAAGCCAATAATGGGTGAATACAGCCCCCAAACATTCAGGGAATTCAGTTCTCACCATAGCTCTCATCAACCTCTTAGCAAAAAATAACCGAATAAAGCCAGTAATGGGGGAATATAGCCCCCAAACATATTCAGTTCTTACCATAGCTCTCAACCTTAGCACAAAACCTGGATGAAGCCAATAATGGGGGAATACAGTCCCAAAAATAGGGAACATTTTCAAATATCCATCTTATACACTTAGAAAATTGCTAGAATAAAAGCTTTTGTGTTACCATGCACTTTCTGAAGAATATGAAGTCTGATATTCAAATGTGTGTCATTTTTAACATTTGTTAACCAGGAAAGTCTGACTTGGAACAAAAGCTAATTTTTAGCAGAGGCCCAGGGAGAAACACTCCAGACAGACACATGTCTTTGTAATATGGGAGGAAACAAAAACAGTCTCCACACAGTAGGTAAGGCACCCCAGCCAAGAATCAAACCAGAGAACATGCAGCTGTCAGGCAACAATGCTACCACTGAATCAATGCACTACTGACTTTGCAAGGACAGAAAAATACAGAAACCACAGATTTTATGAGGAACAGAAGCAACCAAGGTAAACAGTCTTTTCATATGGTAATACATTAGCAGGAATTAAACATTAAAATGTCACCACTTAATGTCAAAAGCAATTAAAAGACTGCCAACTTACATATTCTTTTTCAGATATCTGTGGATGAACATGAAGACATTGTGTAGCATCTCCTGAATGCTGGTCAAGGTTCTAACCCCTCAATTAAGCTATAAAGGAAAAAAAAATGTTTCTCATTCTGACTCCTAGCAGCATCTGGTGCAGCTTATTTTATGTTTAATTGACTGATTTTTTATTATCTTAAGTGTTTCCTTTACTATAGGCAAAGTCTAAAATTTAATTTATTCTTCAGTTTATAGAACCTACCAGACACAGTAAGCCCAAAGGCCAAATGGCTTGTATGGATGCAGTTTATCACCATCCTCATAGTTACTGAAATTCTATTCAGTCTGTTTTAGTCAAATTTTTTGCCATAAGCCCTTAAAATACAGTTTTCTATTCTAAAAAAGGACCTGCACATTCTAGACAAAATGGTTTATCTCTGATGTAGCTTTTCTCCATTTTCTTGAAATACAGAATTTGCTGAACATAGTAATTAACAGACCTGTACTAGCACATGATGTATCTGGCAATAAGGTTTTATTCATTGCAGTACATACTGCTTTGAGAGTTCATTCTCTCACATAATCCATGTTGTTTTGCGAATGAGCCATATTGAAAGATGCCACAGAATTTCTCTTGCAATGGAATGAGGTATGTAATATACAGCTACTTTTATACTTTATTTGAAGCAGGTACAATAAAAATGTGGAGCTAAGCAGAGTACCATGCCTACAAACAGTTGTCTGTGCAATTTGTTTTTCAAGAAATATTTTTCTTTTTTTTTCTTTGAGCCAAGTGATAAACTGATATTAAGGGTTACTAATATAAACACAGTGAATCTCAGGCAAATGCATCATTCTGTAAACCAGCTCAACATTATATATTAATAATTCATGGGACGTAAAGGGGAAGAAAAGTTGATAAAAATAAAGACAGACTATATTGTAAAGGGATGATCTGTCATTAGAAAATAATGAATGAGCAACTGTATGCAGAAGTAGTTTCATCTGTGTTGTTAGAATATTTTGCAGTAATACATGAATGTGTATGGATACTTTTTGACGTAAAATGGTCTAACAAGCTCATGAACATGGATTTTGACTACAGTGAATGCACTGTGAATGGCTGAGGAGTCTGCAGCCATCTGCAGTACTTTCACTCCTATCTTAGCATGCTACAGATATGCTCAGTTAAGCTGATAAGGAAAATATTCAGATAAAATTAAATGGAGTCTTATGCATTATAGTTATCACAGTAATACAGTGTAATCTCTGCCCATCTGTTTTCCTGTGACATACCTTGCCATTTCTGCTCACTAAAACTTTATAGCCACTGCTTGTCAACCACATAGATGTATTTATGTAACAATACCTCACAAAAAAAGAAAAAATATATATCAGTGATGCTGCAATGAAGGAAATTAATACTCCAGTTTTATACTTACAAAAAAGATAGTTAAGGCAAGGTACACAAGCACTGGCAATTATAATTATTATGTAATGGAAATTAGTTTTGCATGTTTTGTATGCACAATATAATTAAAAATAGAATGTATTCCTTTAAAAAACATGTCTATGACAAAGTATTTTTGGTTATACCAAACTTGCCAATAACAAGAATAGCTACTGTAATGCCATTGCTGGTTATCTAAGTTTGGTTATGGTATTGCCACACCCTAGGTAGAGTGGTTCTAAAACCTTAAACCATAGCTCTATTCATACTGTCTTTACTCTGGTACTGGCCCTTCTAGCCATGGCAGTACATGTTCAGGCACAAAGCAGCACTCCAAGCTGGTCTGGTAAAGAGACTAAAATCATGCTCTATCTTCTGAAGGAGTCATACCTGGAAATGATCAAGTTGATCACTAAAGGCATTGATTGGAAGAAAATAGATAGCTGGCAGGACTTGGATGAGTACCTGGAGACCCTCACAAGAATTACCAGCTGTGGTCAGTAGAATTGTGACAGGTACAATGACCAGAAGAAATGTATGAAGAACATCTGGCTGAGAGGGTAAACCAGGTAGAGTCAGGAAGACCAGAGTCCTATAGTGAGTATAAATATTTGGGGGGCATATTTAACATGGGTAAAACATTTAAGGACATGACTATATCAGAGTATTTGATTGAAGAAAAATGTGCACCTGCATTAATTTATCTACACTGTTATTATAATCCTACAAAAACATAACATATACAGAAGTACATCAGCATAGACATATGTAATGCTTATAAGATTACACTGACTGTACAAAGTAAGATGCATATTTGTAAAATAATATTATGCATATATATGTCAGAAAAGCACAGGTATACATTTGGATAAGTACTCAACAACTAGTTTTCCATCTCTGTAGGCAGGAAGAAAAAATAAAAGAAAATCTTTGAATTTCCATACTTTAATTTATTATAATGTTAAGTAAGGAACTACTAATATTAGAAGCAGACTTTTTTATGTATGCCATGAATTATTTACAAATGCATTAGTTGAATGAAAAAGTCCTTTCTTTTCAAATATGTAACTGCACATACAACATGACTGAAGTTAGTCAAATACAATATCCTCGTCAGAATATAGGTGAGGGAAGGGTAGGGGTGCAGCATTATGAAGTACACATCCAGCACATGCTTCACAGAAATATAAACAATATTATTATTAGTTCTGCATGCATTTTTAAATCAGCACCTTATATATTTAGAATTGAAAACTATTAAGTACACTTTTGAACAGCTCAGGGAATGAAAACTTCCATAACTTGCAACATTGTTCTGTGACTGTACATTCATGCTGAAGTAAATTTATAGACTCTTAAATGTAAAGCATAAATATTTTAAGAAAACATTCCACCAAAGCTATCTACTTTTGTTTAATAATGACAGTAAATGGGAGATTAACAAATTATGAGAATGCAGATAGTATTGTTTGAATGAATGCATGGTTAAACAAATAAGGCAATGAATACACTTACTTAAAAATAAAAATGGCAAAAGTGAGAATTACAGATAAACAAGAATTGTTTCATTTCTTCTCATTACAACTGAGGCCACAGTACCCTATAAAAGGAGACAGCAGGAGCGGCAACTACAGAGGTTGACCTAGACTTCTGGTAAGCTTGAATAAATGATTGCATGCTAATACTATATATATATATATATATATATATATATATATATATATATATATATATATATATATATATATGGTTCTACCTTACTTCAACGACACTGAACATCGACAGGAAATGAGCCCCAGAAGATCGACAGCAGAAGACGCGACGGGACCTAGAAGATCGACAAGCAGAAGACCGACCCGACGGATGAAAGCACCGACGCCGAGGATGCCGAAATGGGAAAAGGCTGTGTAAGTATGTAGTGATGGACGTTAGGGTGCGAAAGGTAAGTGTGGATAGGGGCGGATAAGTGAGTTAGGGTTAGGGAGCCGGGTCAGGTAAGTGTGCGGTAGTGATTGTGTTTGGGTTAGGGGCGGATAAGTGAGTTAGGGTTAGGGAGCGGGTCAGGTAAGTGTGCGGTAGTGATTGTGTTTAAGTTAGGGGCGGGTTAAGTGAGTTAGGGTTAGGAGCGGTCAGGTGTGCGGTAGTGACGGACCTTAGGGTTAGGGTTTGGGTTAGGGTTGTAGGTAGTTGTGTATGTGAGGTTTAGTGTGGGTTTGTAGGGATTTTGGTGTGCTTGTGTTGTGTATGTGTTTTTGACGGGAATGTGTTTTGTTTGTTGATTGTGGTGTGAAGTGTATGAGGTTTCGTGTTTGTGTACCGTCGGTTATTTCGTTGTCGGGCATGTGGGATTTCGTGTTTTTGTACTGTCGGTTATGTGGTTTCGGTGATTGCGTTGTCGGTGTTTTGGTGTTTCGTTTATGTGAGGTAGAACCATATATATATATATATAAATAGAGGAAATAATTAATAGAAAATTATATATATAAATAGAGGAAATAATTAATAGAAAGTTATATATATAAATAGAGCAAATAATTAATAGAAAGTTATGGAGAATCATCTGAAGCAATATAATACTTTCAGTATATTTACATTACTACAAGTGAGAGACAGATGTGAATGCATAACTGCAGTATTTCTGTCTTTAATTTTATTGCTGTATTTAATGAATGTACTGATAGATCATGGTAAATGAAGACATATATTTGACAACTGCATTACTGCAAGCAAGAGTGTGACAGAGTTCTGTATACAAGTAAAGAAAAAAGGTCTATAAGCACAAAACTGAAAGATATTTGTAACTGAAGGAATGCATTACATTCAGTAAATTGCTACAAGCACAACTGATATTAGTATAGCATTGATGCTTATCATTGATTTCATAAGTTGTAATACAGAACAAGTATGAGGGAAACATCTACAACATTTTTACAAATGGTGGTGGTTAGGGAATTCAGGATCTTGCCACCTGGGCCCAAGGTACAGTGTTCAAGCCTTATTCTCTACCCACCATCATGTAGCACCACTCTGACAAGCGTCCCTGTTATCTTCCGTGAAGTCCTCAGCTAAAGTAAACCCATCATAGCTCCGTTTCTGATCTGACTCCATCTTCAGTCCTCCTCCTCGCAGGTAAGGTAAACCCATCACAAACCTGAAACCATCCGTTTCAGTTCCCGCTCGCAAAACTGAAAATATGTGCACCACGCGATGATGTCAGCATGCATCTGTGCCTGGACTTGACGGGTGTTCTTAAAGAAGAACGCCCTAAAAATAATTTTTTTTTTAATTTTAAATTAAAAGAAGATTAACTAGTCAGCTGATTCCAGGGGGGTGAAAGTGCTCCCCCTTGCACCTGCTTGCGGGTGCCCTTGGTCACATTGGATGTTCTTGATATATTTATCTGTATGTATGCATGTATCTATATCTGGACACAAA
>NC_056743.1:1849545225-1849630225 GCF_019279795.1 Protopterus annectens | reverse complement strand
TTAATAAACTCAGTATGATTACCTGGATTCCTCTACTATATCTTGGTCAATCTTCTCGCAATACAAATGTATAATATCTATTATATGAAGCTACTGTCTTGAGTACACATAGCATCTAAACATATCACTTCCGTATAAGATATTTTTATGCAAATACTTCACAAAAGGTAAATGGATTTTTAAACAGTGGCAAGAACCTGCCCCTCCACTACACTCCCCATGTGGGGATCAAACTCACAGACCATTCTACTAATTATTCTCAGACTGAGGTCACTGCAACTCTGAAAAAGAGAGATGATCTAAGAAGCATTTGGAGCATTTCTCCCCGGGCCTCCGCTGAAAAGTGGCTTCATTCCAAATCGGTCTTTCCCGGTTAACAAATGTTAAATAAATAAATAAAAGTAACAATAATAATAAAAATAATCATAATAATAATAGCAATAATAATAATAATGTGCTCCATTTTGTCATGCTGTGATCTTAGACTGAAGCAAAAAAACACATTCCAAGCACCAACACCTTAAAATATACAGAGTGCAAACAAACATAGGTAAACAGAGTAGCGATCAAACAGACTCATACAAACAAAAACAGAGAAACCACATGATAAGTATTTGAAAAGAATCTCATAATCTGAGGCATTTTCAAAATGATCCCTAGAATGTCTGGACAGATATTTGCTGGCAGTCATACTAGGTACATTTCTTCTACTGGAACAATTTAACTTAGTGGGTTAATACAATGAGCTACAGACAAACCATAAGCCTTATGACCACATACTGATTCTCATAGCTTCTACCTACATACAGTATAACTATTAAGGCATTTGTGCAACCATATGAAAGATTTCAGTTAAACCACAAAATATGGACTACATTTTAAAGTTGATTCATAGATAATAATCACTACAGTACTAATAAAAAATATGCAGTGTGATTCTAGATTTTCTTTTAACTTCATGATTCACTGGATTACAAACATTTTAGCACAGTTTGACAGAGGAGTGTGACAACAGCAGTATTCAAATATTACATTTTCACAAACAGTTTATTAACAGTTAATAGACCAAATAAATGATCTTACCTTTGAATGTGGATAAAAGCATCACAGTAAAGATGAGACTGAATACAGAGACCTGATCCTGTATGTTAGGACGTGTGCTTGTGGTACAGTTTATATTAAATCAAAATAAACAATCCCCCAGATTCTCTATGCCCTGCACAGTGTGCATGATTAGTGCAGGAACTCTGTCAGGCAATATGTCTGCTGTGCGATCCAGGAACAGCCTGCATGGGCATGCACGAGAGCTCCTGCACGAATCATGCACGGACTGAGCCCTGGTATGCAAATCATCTCATTTCCAAGAGAAATCCATGCAAATGAGGGGAATTTGCAATCCAGGAAGCTTGCAATAGTCCGTGCAAGACTAGTGCTATCTGCAGAAATGTACTCGGTTAGTAACCAAGTACATTTCTGCAAAATCCGAAACTGAGGTATGACAGCTCCAAATAAAGGCTGCATATCATTGAGGAAGCATGCCAATTGGCAAGTATATGGCCATTGGCATTGCAAACTGTTTAAAAAATTTTAAAAAATCAACTTTTATTTTTTTTTTCACCGATCTCGGCTGTTTAAGAACAGGGCAGCGATGCACAAACGGGATCGGGGGGAAATAATAAAATAAACCTAAAATAAGCATTCTAATTAAAATCAGTATTCTGCCATGCAAGTCAATGACAGGCAGAACACAACCTGGCCAGTGAGTAATGATTGCTAAGAGGGGAGGCTCAGTGTGAGACATGTAACTATGCATTAACAGGCAATCCTATGCAAGTGAGGGGAAGGATAATGATTCCCAGTTTTCCCCAGCATGTGAGGCAGGTCCCAACATTGTAAGAGTATGAATAGCTGAGTGCAAGGCTAGGATATAGGTGACATCATGGGGGTGTGTGTCAGGCATACTGTAAGCGGATTGGAGCCCTGTGGCTCGGGATTGTTCCTCGCTTAGCTGTGCTAAGCTAGGGGGAGTGTCTACACCTGGCTAGCACTCCTTACAAAGCCTAAGCAGGTGTGCGCACAGAGCACCAGGTTGTAAAGGAAGAAAAAAAGTTAAACCAGGAAATAGCAGCAGTGTGCACATTTGAGCACTCTGCACGGCGTGCACATGAGCTTAAACAGGAAGGCAATGGGAAGGGGAAACAGCAGTAGGAAGGTAGTCAAGGAGAACTAGCATAGCTGGCAGGTGAAATGTATCAGAATCAGCCAGTTACACAGACAGCAGACCAGCCCAGCCCAGAGCAGTACTATAAACTAAGCAAACACCTCCCCCTCTGGTTTTTCCCACACTCTACACCACAGGTGTATACAAGCGGGGAAATTTTAACAAACAAACCTACAAAATGAGAAGAGCTGCAGTAGGCAACATAAAACAACATGTGCAAGAGGCTGAGCGTGGTGAGGATGTGAATGCTGCAAAACAACCCAAAGTGAGGAGACAGAGAAGAGTGTACAGACCAAGGGTAACCTACCAGGGGCTACATGAGCTGGAGATAGTGGAGCACTATAGGGCGGACAGAGACCTCCTACAGCATATTGTTGAGCTGTGCCGGCCACACCTGACACACCAAACTGGCCGAGGGGAACCCATCCCAGTGGATACCAAGGTATGTGTAGGCCTAGATATACTAACCACAGATACCTCTCAAAGCACAGCTGGGGATAACATGGGGATATCACAGGAATCAGCATCCAGAGTATTCCACCAGTTACTGGATGCCATGTCAGCACATGTCAGTGAGCACGTATATTTCCTTAACACCCATGAGGTGCTGACCAGCAATGTGCATCTCTTCCACCAAATAACAGAAAACCCTGGGGTAGTGGGTGCTATAGACTGCATGCACATATGCATCAAAGCACCACCTGGTGAGCATGTTAGGGTCTACATCAACCACAGGGGCATCCCCTCCATCAACTGCCAGGTCATTTGTGATGCCCAGGGCATTATAATGAATGTGAGTGCTGGCTGCCTTGGAAACTATGATGATTCCCACATATGGCCTGTGATGCAGCTGAACAAGAGATTTGCCAATGGGGACATCCCCTACGGTCATCTAATGGGGATGCTGGGTACACACTGGAGCCGTGGCTGATGACACCCGTCAGAAACCCACACACACCTGAACAATGCCATAATGAGGCACATGCACAGGCCAGACATTTAATAGAGCATGTGTTTGGGATGCTCAGGTCACGGTTCTGGGGTCTGGACATATCTGATGGAGCCTTGCAGTATGCACCAGCTACATGTACCCAAATTGTTATGGTATGTGCTATGCTACACAATATGATCCTATGGAAACATCTGCAGCAGGAACAGCATGGGGCAGGACCACACAGCCCCCCACCAATGCCAAGGCCTTCACAGGCACAGAGTGACTCAGAGGAGGAACAGCCTGAGCCTGCCCCAATAGGCAGAAGGAGGAATGCACAATATGCCCTAGCTTTGTCAAACAGGCAATGCATAGCACATGCACTGACACAGTAGGGACCCAGGGAATGGCACCTCTCTCTGACTCACACATACAGTAAAAGGGATGCCAAATATGACACTACCTGTGCTCAACCATGTATTGGGAGTGTGCGATGCGCATCCGACATAGGCAGTCCTCCAGCACCATCGGCAAGTCTCGCACACCTGCAAGGTAAGTTAATCAACCTACCAATTGCCAAATGGTGTAGAATGTGTTGTTACCTGTAGCTATGGTATGGATGTGAACATGCAAGGGAATTTGGTGGCTGAATGCTATGGCAGCAGACAGCAGACGTCTATAGTGGCAGTATGACATCTTTAATACATACTGGAGTCTCCATAGCGGCCAGTACTACACAGGGTGACAAAACCCACTGCAGGAAATGTGCTGTGTGACGTGTGTTCATATGACCCACACATGCCAGTCAGGATGGTTCACATACCCAACAACAGTCTCAGCCAGTAGGACAGGTGTAGACAAACCCAAACAAAGCCTGTGCCATGGCCCTAGAATGATGGCTATAGTTAACCCACCCAGGCCTACACAGACTGCCCACAGCAGGGTAGGCAGTGGGACGTTAGCTCTGAAGGGTAGGAAGTCAGACAATAATATGTAGGACAACCAAAGCCACGATCTGTAGTACACTGGTATGCCTCTAGTCAGCATGATAGTTAGCAATACAGAATGAAATGGAGTACCTGACATACCAGTACAGTCATAGCAAATGTGAACAAGTGTCATGTGTGCTCCCCACATCCTACATAGTAATGTAATAACAGTCAGGTGTGCCTCCCAACCCTGTGTAGAAATGCAGAAATAGTCAGGTGTGCCCCCCCCCCCAATCCTACATAGTAATGTAATAACAGTCAGGTGTGCCCCCACTACTCCTGTGTAGAAATGTAGTAATAGTCAGGTGTGCCCCCCACCCCAATATGCAGAAATGTAGTAAGAGTCAAAGCCAAATGATTGATGGATACCCTTCAGAGACAGCATGCAACCTGTTTTTGTACAACACAAAGTTCAGCACTACAGCACAAACTACCTGGACACGATCTACAAATGCAATACAGAAGGCCATACTGGGCATGCTCACACACTTAAACACATGAAGGCCATGACTGCAAACACCAATGGACCAGACATATGTGGAAGTTGCAGTTGTTAGTGCAGACACTTGTCAGTATGCACCACTCATGCCTTGCACACACAGTGGATAGGAATACAGACATATATGTCAGGACAACACATTAAAATAAGCTAAATGTAGACATACATAGATGTGTGGAAGAGGGTCACTGCGACAAGGAGCCATCCAGGCCTGTCCTACCTAGCACACAGCCAAAGGGCCCCAAGCACATGAGGTGCAGATGTCACCCACTGCAGATACTAGCCACCAGTATCTATCAGCATTACAGACTATGTGGTGCACATGCTAGCTGTGCAACAGGACTGTATAAGGAAGTAGTCATCTAGTAGCTGTATACACATACCTGTGACATATAACCCTGTGTGTGCCCACATGTGGCGTGTCAACCCCTAGATGAATGGGTTATGGCCCATGCACACACTGCCCTCCCCATAGACCTACTATGACAAGCCTGCTGAGGTCATCCAATACACCTTTGGTAGAGCTGTAGCCCACTAATCTCTGTAGCGCATCCTGTAACTGTGTACTGCTGTAGTGTGATAAAATAGGTAGGTGTTCTAATCCCAGAGTTGGTAACTGTGTGTCTGTGTATTGTAATCCCAGACCTCGCAACTGTGTGTGTGTGTGTGTGTCTGTGCCTATCTGTCTCTGATTGAGTAGAGAACAATTCTTTTTAGAATACTCACACTTCTTACAAGTCATATACTCAACTTTGGCAAGGCTGCTGATGTCACCCACCTAGAAATACACCTCTGGGAAGGGTGCAACCCAGTTATCTCCATAGCATGTCTTATAACTGCGTACTGTTGTAGTATGATGAAATAATTAGGTAGGAGTTCTAACCCCAGACCTGGGAACTGTGTATTTGCTTATCTCAGAGTAGAGAACAATGCTTTTTAGAGTACTCACACTCCTTACAATTCATATACTAAACTTGCCAAGGCTGCTGATGTCACCCACCTAGAAATACACCTTTATGAACATTGTAGCCCAGTAATCTCTGTAGTGCGTCCAGTAACTGTGTACTTCTGGATTGTGATTTAGAACTGTGGAAGGGCTCCATCCCCAACCATGGCAGTTCTGGATGTTTTGTGAGGGTTTCAATGTCTGTGTACAGAGCAATGCATTATAGGCTAGTCACCCACAGTACATTTGAAATGCCCTACTTTGGCGATCCTGCTGATGTCATTCCTTATGAAATACACCTTTGGGGAAAGAGTTCTCAAGTCATGCCAGTGGTGCATCCTATAACAGCTCCTTGCTGTAGTGTGATATAGACCTCAGTCATGGGTTCTATACCCAAACATGTCACTTGTGCATGTTTTGTGTGTGTCTCACTGTCTGTGTAGGAAGCAATGCATTTTAGGCTACTCACTCGCAGTACATTTGAAATGTCCTACTTTGATAATCCTGCTGATGTCATTCATTGTGAAATAGACCTTTGGGAAAAGAGTACTGCAGTAATGTCCATGGTGCATACTATAACTGCATAGTACTGTAGTGTAATAAACTAGTTAGGTATGGGCTCTACTCCCACACATGACAGGGGTGTGTGTGTGTGTGTGTGTTGGTAGCTTGTATTCTGTACAGAGGTATGTGTCAGTGTGTGACACCTGTGGCCAATGTGGAGTGGGTTTTGCATATTTCTTATATGGTGACCCTACGATATATCACAATGTCAACCGTACTGGGGTAACAGATGTAAAAATAGCTGAGAGGCTGGGGTGCAAAGCCAAATGTGACATCATGGCCAGACAATCACTGTTAGCAACCCCAGTATTAGCCACAGCACACTCTTAACCCATGTCTCATACACACACATGCCTAGACAACAGCCAATATGTGGGAAGTACACTGCATATTGGCCACTAATAGTAACTATGGAGTGATAGCAGTGGGCTACAGACGGCATGTCACTCTGTCCAATATGCACGTACATGCAGACAGTGGACCTTTCCCATGTTCCCCAATGGATACCTGCACCACCTGTGGTGCCTTCACATGTGACCCACAACAGACATACCATGCGTGATAACATGCCCAACACCACACACCCGTGCAGACATGCACCCGTGCATGTCAGTACTGGCACCCAGTGTGTTCGTGTGTGTGTGTTGTATGGTGCGTATGTACACATCCACACTCACTACAACCCCCCATGGGCATATTGAAGCATGCTGTCTGATGTCTGACACCTCCTCATAATCTTTGCCCATACGACCTCTGTATGACCTGTGTGGTGCATGAGATACCTGCACATTGATGTGTTGTGGCAATCCCACTAGTGATGAGTGGTACTCCTGGCCCTGCCTTGTGTGTCCATGTGTGTGCTTCCCTGTGAGAGTGTGGCTGTGTTCATGCTGGCACCTGTTCATGCGGATACGCACATCTACGTTACCTACCATATATCTACAATAATCCTGTTGCAGATGTCACTCACCATCACATATATGTTCTGAATGCTCCACAGCAGGTAACCCAGGTGGTGCATCCAATAACTGCATCAAACTGTGATAGTGCTACATAGTTGTCAGGGGTTTGATACCCTGTGCTGGTAGGTGGGTGACATAAACATGCTTCAGTTTTACTCTCCCACCCCTCCCTTACATGTATTTGTCTCTGTCTGCCTCCCCCACTTCCTCTCTGGTGGATGTGGAGACCCACACCTGCTTTGCTTCGCAGCAGCATGTGTATTTTAAGTGATGCTCATGATCAGCTGATAGCCTCTGCATGAATTGCAGCCCTCCCCTTGCTGATTGCATATGGAACAGCTGTGGTAACATTCCCGTAGTGAATTGCATGGAAACACACTCCAATATCTGGGAACATCATGGTGGTGTTGGCCCTTTTCATTCACTGTGAACAGGAACTAGATCTGTCATATGGCAAACAGCATCTCAGATGGATTGGGGGATTTACCTTTAACAACATACACTGTGGAAAGAGGGAAACAAACAGGGGGGATGTGCCTGACCTGACTACAGACTGTATGCGCTGCTATACTACATTTGGAGTAATGTTGGTTTAACAGTGGTTGTCTGGATATGCCTGTCATACATGTCACAATACCTCCATGTCAGTTCCATGTATAAGAGGAATCCCCATCTGCAGGGTCATCTGCAGATTGGGCAGTGTTGTGCCTTTGGTTTCATGTGTTAGCCATGGAGCATCTATCTGTGGAATGCAGAAGGTAGTGTGAGGATTGCTTGCAGTCTGTAGATGGTGAAGGCCGTGATAGTTACTGACTTCATATCCCTCATAGGACATATGTTGCAACAAACCCCGTTACAATGATAAATGTATGAGGTTATCACAGCAGCATGTCTATATTGGCCCTGTGTATGTGCTGTCAGCCACACCTCTGTCAATCTTTGTAAATATGTTGTGCATGAAGTGGTGCATATGTGCTGTAAACCATAAATAGTGTCATCATATTTGATAACAAGCCAGTGATATATCAGATTGCTACACATGTTATGTACAGTAAGGGTTATATTTCATGACATAACTTGGACATTCTGTGGATGTTTGTGCAGTACTGAGGTCTGTGTAGTGATGGTGAATGTCAACAGTGTGTGTATTGTTAATATGTACTTTAGCCTGTGTACAGACTGTGGTAGATGTCATTGTTCTAGCTCCCCTTCTATCTGATGTTACATGCTGCCCCACTGTATGGTACCATTTTGGCGTACATGTTTGTAGGGCTTTACACACACATGTCCCATACCATAGACAGCCATCAGACCACACTGTGTAGCAGCCCAGTATATGTAGGGTCATTCTGTGAGTGGCACATATGAGGATGGTGTAGAACAGATAGTCCATATACTGTAATATTATGCTAGCTTACCATATGTGGCTGTGGCTGTGTTCACATTGGTTGTGCTTATGCACTTTCACACAGGTATGTCTTACCCTGTGCTGTGACATGCCTGTTGAGCCTGCTATATATGCAGGTACATGTGTATTCCCCCATACAAGATGTAGGCCAGTGTTGAGCCAGTCTGCCTATAGCCTGCACAGTGCATTGTTACATGCCTAACAGCTTAGTGTACTTACCCAGTGAGATGTCATGTGCAGAAATTTGCCAGATGTACTGCTGCCAGGCCTCCCTTAAAAGTCATGTATGTCAGATATAGCAGTGGGATGCTGTACAGATGTATGTCAATATCTAGTGGGTAGTATGTGTTCATGGCACCCATGTACCAGCAGTCATTATGTGTCAGGCCAGACAGAAGTGTGTGAATCCAAAACCTATGGTGCTAAATGTATACCAGTCGTTATGTGTTATGCCCATCTATATGGCTGTCTACATCCATATTGTCAGGCCTGGTACACATGTTGTGCAGTAACGGATTATGTGTAAACCTCTGGACTGTACAGGGTATGTCCAAAGTTCCACATATATTGGGCAGTATCGCTGCTGCACTCCACAGGGGCATTACATGCTAGTGGCGGTACTTTACAATGATTTCCTTAGGATGTCTGCCACTAGCCAATGGCACACATTATAAGAAATTGTAAACTTCCACACACACCATGTCTGTGAAGACAATCCCAATGACAGTAGCAATAGTCTACTAATATACCTGCTATATGTACCTGACATTCCCTTGCACTATGACTTTGGGATTATAGGGGCTGGGGTAGAGCTACACTCCATGTCCAGGACATATGGTGGAAATATATGTACATATACTTATCCAGATAGCGTGTGCACTCCTTCCAATTACCACTGTCATGGCAACCACACACTATAAAACCCTACAGCATGTAGGCGTAGTCCCTTTACATTTCCTGTGTGATGGACATCCTTCCTGTGTGTGGGCATAAGTGTTACAGACAGCAGGTATCAATACCTCTTACAGGAGAACCTGCACACTCAGGGTGGCCACATATTTGTAGGAGGATCAGGAACTACAGACAGACTATGAGCAGAATTATGTTATGCTTTGTATAGTACTGGTGTTACAGTGTGTGTGTGTGTGTGTGTGTGTGTGTGTGTGTGTGTGTGTGTGTGTGTGTGTGTGTGTGTGTGTGTGTGTGTACATACTAATTTACCTTGGAATACAGTCTGTCTGCATAGCTCACTACTGTGGGCCTATCCTCTTGCTGGACAGAGGTATGCCTATCATGTGTTGTCCATCCACCACACAGGTCCTGTGTCAGATATTACACTGGTAGTGTGTGTGTGTGTGTTGAGTGCTATCAGTACATGGCTACATCCATTTCTGTTTCTAACCTCAATTCCCTGACTAAGGGTATGCTGCAGACTATCATGTAACACCAACAACTTGCTTAGTGTATGGCAACAGTGTTCCACATATGTGCCTGTGTTCCAGCCTCTTTACTCCATCTACATATTAAGCTTTGCACATACATCATGCTGTCAGGGGTTGTTCTGTAGTGGGCTGAGAGTATATCACACTGACATTGCTGCCATTAGTCCACTGCTGTTGTATCCCTCACACACGCAGTGGGGCAGGGGCCATATACGTGTGGGCTTCACCAGCACAATACATATGTGCCCTTATGCATTCCAGAGGCCAATGTATGCAACAGTGGTATATGACCCTGTATTATTGAGTCTAGGTGGGGAGCACCATAAATGACCTAGGCCATTACAAAATGTTGGGATATCAGGGGTGAGCTGTCACAAGGTATCTGGATGCACAGTACCATATACTTCACCTATATTTACATTACTTACATGAATTGGGGTACTGCAAGCCTACTGCCTCCTGCCATACAGACTGTTCTGTTTGTTGGTGTGCTCGTGATGGTATCAGTTATGCCTTGTTATGTACAAGTTACAACCCATTTGATCACATAACATCTTTACCACCTACTGAGTTTGTACAGAGTGTAGATAAAGGCTGCTGAACTACACACCTGCACTACACACTGTTGATTGTTTGGTATCCTGTGGTCCAGTCTGTCTTCACTATTGTGCAATCTGAAGGGCTTGGCCTGTACAGCAACAGTTGTGAACCTTTCCAGACTACTGTATTAGTGTAACTGTTTCACAGTTGTAGTACTCCATTTATATGGTTTTCAGTGTCTGAACAGCTATATGACATGGCATATAGAACTGTAATAGTACACAATTAAAGGCTTCCCATTTCTGCAAACCTGTTTGTGGCATCTTTCTTATGACCTTTCTATGGGTATATGTTCCAGGCAATGACTGACATTTGTATGGGTGGCCCATACAATGTCCAGTTGTTCAGGTGTTAACTATAGGCATAGTGGCTATTCCATATTGTGTGCACCTTCTACATATGTATCTTACTGTACATATATCACCGTGTGTATGTGTAGTCACATTTATATATATATGTATATATATATATATATATATATATATATATATATATATATATATATATATGTGTGTGTGTGTGTGTGTGTGTGTGTGTTTGTGTATATCTGTGTCTACATATCTGTGTCTGTGTATCTGTATCCTGGGTTTGTTGATGACGTCTACATATGACATTTCCTATGGGAGGCAGACTGTACTTGGTAGTGTATTGCAGGATGTACGTGTTTGGCTTTGGGAGGGATTCCTATTCGTATGAGATGTATAGTGTGTGGGGTCTCTCAGTCCCATTAATGGTGCATGTAGACATATGTGTATTTGTTAAGCTGCCATTGCTATCTACAGATGTATCGCTATATATACCTATATAAATATATATATATATATATATATATATATATATATATATATCTGCTAACATATGTATAACTAGGCCCGTATATACCTACATAGATATATATCTGCATACACATATGTAACATGCTGTGTATATGTAGACATATAGGTGTAGACACATATATGTGTTGATTTAGGAATATGCATGTATATATGTGCATATATATTGATAAATATGTATATAGTGTTAGAAATATATATATATATATATATATATATATATATATATATATATATACTTATATAGATATGTTATATCTGTTTAGATATTAATATAGTTACACACACAAACATCTAGGTGTTGGTAAATATTCACTGTACTGTTGCATGACAGGACTGGATGATATGTTTCATGGCTTAGTGGCAAATCACTTTGTCTATAGTGTGTAGGGTTCTTGGTTTGAGCCTTGCAAGAGCTGTTTATTTTGTTGCTGGGCAGAACATGGCCCATTGGATACAGAGAGATTAAGGCACTTTAAAGCAGTTGTAAGCAGGTTTATGCGGGTTTGCGTGGAGCTAAGCAATGCCTGCACAGGTTAAGCAATTTAGAAGCTAACTGAGTGTAAGACACTGTAACAGGAGGTTGGCAGTGCTAAGCTTCATGCAAACCCGTGCAAGCCTGCTTACAACTGCCTTAATGTGTCTTAATCACTCTGTATCCAATGGGCCGTGTTCTGCCCAGCAACAAAATAAACAGCTCCTGCAAGTGTCAAACCGATGGCCCTGCAGACCACAGATGAAGTGAATTACCAGTAAGTCATTACAAATACACATAAATCTGATGGTTTCAGAAACATATCATCCAGCACAATCGTTCAACAGTACAGAAAATGTACTTTAACATCTAGATGTATGTGTGTGTCTATATATATATATATATATATATATATATATATATATATATATATATATATATATATATATATATATATATATATATATATATATATATATATATATATATATATATATATATAATGTATATATATATATATATATATATATATATATATATATATACATATTAACATATCTATCTATATACAATTTATATGTGATGAGTCATACACATATATATATATATATATATATATATATATATATATATATATATATATATATATATATATATATATATACATATATATACATGTAGCTGTCTACCTGCCTACATTTACTACTATATATCTGTCCATATGGCCATGCATGTCCGGCTCATATGTTTGGCCTATACCTCATTCTCTTGGCAACTGATATGGATGATCACAGCACAGAAGTCAGTAACTAGTGCCGACACTTTTGTGTTTCAGATTTCATGTTCTCCATATGTGTTCTAATACATATAACTGTGTAACTAGCAATGTTTTAAGTGTATTACAGCAGTATTTTACATGTATCCCTATTTGTACCCACATGTTTGCACACTTTGTCCAGACGTCTTGCATTAACAGGTTGTGTGGTATGATATCACTACATTTCCTGTACTGTTGACTTAATGTGCTGGATGATATGTTTGTGAAACATCAGGGTTATGTATATCTGCTATGGTTTAGTGGTAAAGCCAGCTTAGAAATCTTGCAAAAAAATCAATAATCTCTGACAAGAAAAATTACTACTGTAAGCTTCAGGAAACTCATATTAACAACTCCAAACAGTTCTGGTCCTCAGTAAACAGACTTCTCTCCCCAGGGACTGCAAAAACTCCTTCCCCTCTAAATACTGATCCAGATACCCCACTCCACACTGCAAATGTCTTCAACTCTTTTTTCTCTGAAACTATTCAATCCTTAGCCAAACAAATGAACCCTAACGACTCTCATATACCAACTAACATAACCACCTCCTCTTCTAACTTCTCTCTAAAACCTATATCTACCTCTTTTATCTATAAACTCATTCACAAACTAAAACCCTGTACACCTTCTGCTGACAAGCTCCTTCTCTGTTCCTCCAGAAAGCTGCCAAAGAAATTGCATATCCTATATCCTTACTTATCAACAGAACTATCCAAGAAGGAACCATCCCTGATATCTGGAAAGTATCCTATATTATCCCACTGCATAAAGGTGGAAACTCCCTTGACCTTTCCAACTTTAGACCAATTGCCCTTCTCTCCTAGCAAAGATCATGGAAAATGTATTCATCAACAACTTGTACACTATCTCTCTCTTCACAGCATAATAGCAAACTGCCAGCACGGTTTCAGACCCCACCATAGCACCACCACTGCCCTTCTATCCTTTGTAGATACTATCAACAAAAATCAAACAACAACACTTTCTTCCGCTCTTTTCATTGACCTCTCTAAAGCTTTCGACATGGTCAACCACTCACTCTTACTTCACATTCTTAAATCTCTCTCTTGTGATAAACTGGCCACTAGCTGGTTTAAATCTTATCTTAGCAACAGACAACAAGCAGTAATTTGGGAAAACCACATCTCATCTCTCTTGCCTATATCCATTGAGTTCCCCAGGGCTCCATTCTGGGTCCACTGCTGTTCTCCCTCTTTATTAACGACCTTCAAACTGCTATCCCACAAGCTACCTGCATACAATATGCAGATGATTCTACCCTAATCTGCACAGCCCCTTCCTCTACTGAACTGACCTCATTGACCCAAAACACTTTAACACAGTAGAAACTTGGTTTCTACACGGTTTCTCCTACTAAATGCCAAAACCAAACTTCTCCTCTTCTCCCCCACCTCTCGCCCTCCTTTAAACTTCTCCATTTCCTCAAACAATGGCACCATCATCTCACCTGATCCTACCACTAAACTCTTAGGTATAACCATCGACAATAATCTTTCCTTCGATCAGCATATTAATAACACCATCAAGACTGTTAACAAAAAAATTGGATCCCTATATCGCATCAAACCTTTTCTAACCCCAGCAACTAGAACCAAAATTGCTCAATCTCATCTCCTATCTACTCTCCTATATGCTTCCCCATTTATACAAACCTCAAAAATCAATCTTAATAAACTTGCAACCTGTTATAACAACATAGCTCGCTTCGCCACTGGTAACCCCTTTAGGACCCACCATTGTATAAACCTAAAACAACTTGGCTGGCTCGAGTTTCAAAACTACCTAATAATCCCTCAACTCACTATAGCCCACAACATACTATACCTTCCTGACAACACCCCTATAATCTCTCAACTTCTAATCCTTTACAACAATCTCAACTCACTTCGCTCTTCTAGTAAAATTATGACAAAATCAATAAAAGTAAACAATACAGCAGGTGGTTCTCTATTCACTAACACTATAGGTAGAAGTTGGAATCTCTTACCTAGTGACATTACCTTGACTACATCCCTGCCTCTATTCAAACAGAAAATTAAACTTTTCTACCTAAACCACTGGCTTTGTTCCTGCGATGCACCTGATTAACCTTTTCTATACACACTTCTTATCTAATTTTGCCTGTTCCTCCCCTCTTTTAACCTTTCTAATTCTAACTATGCATAATTTATGTAAAATTGCTAATAAGTAATTGCATATATTTAATGCAAATATGTAATGAACTACATATGGTGTATATGTCTCTCTTTAAAACTAGCCTTCCCTCCGGATGGTCTTTTTAATTCTAAAATTTTGCTTTTATTAGAAGTAATGTTTTTTATGTAATGTACTTAGTATTTAGTGGAGCTTTTCTCCTCGGGCCTCTGCTGAAAATGGACATGTATCCAGCCAGACTAGCCCGGTCAACAAATGTAAAATAAATAAAATAAAATAAATCACCTTATGTATGCTGTGCAGGGTCCTGGGTTTGAGCCTTGCAGAGGCGGTTTATTTTGTTGCTGTGCTGAACATGGGCCGTTGGGTACAGAGTGATTAAGGCAATTTAAAGCAGTTGTAAGTGAGTGTGCATGGGTTTGCATAGAGCTAAGCAATGCTAACCTCTGGTTACACTCCGTTAGCTTCTACTTTGCTTAATCTGTGTAGGCAATGCTTACCCCCACGCAAACGCACTTAAATACGCTTACTAGTGCTTGTATATGTTTACTTCTGCTTATTTGTGCTTAAACCTGCTTACTAGTGCCTTATTCATTATGACACTGACACTTCACATGTGCATTTAATGCAGTACTCCAATTCACATTTATATGTTATTTAGTAGGTTATACAGCAAAAAAACTGAGAAAAATGTTCATATACAGATTTCACATGGAAAATGGTGCGTGCTGCAGTGAGACTCAAACTGGGAATGCCAGCTCATTAGGCAGATGCTCTGACCACTACACTATTGCTGTGTTGCTTCATTTGCATATATCTTCCTTGTTATCCTCTTCACCCATTTAAGCTGATTTAACCGTAGCTAAGCGATGGGCACACTTGCGCAGCTACGGTTAGCTGTACTCGGAGTTTAAAAAAAAATAAAGGGTTTTTTTCTTTTTATTTTTATGTCCTGCTGCTGTTGTGCACATGGGGGACTGTTGGTGGGGATATGCAGACACCTATGAGCGGTCTCACTCATTTATTTACACTTTCTGCTGTTCTACTTTGCAGGGGCGTGTTTATTCTGAGAGCTCTGCTCTCAGACATGCCCCCTGCACTCGTTCATGCTCCACGTAGAATTAGGAGTTCAGGCAGCGTGCCTTTATTAATATGCATGGTGCACTGCCATCCTCCTCCTAAATGGCTGCTTCCATGCAGGACTAGACTAGTCCTGCACAGAAGATTAGTAAATCCAGGGGAATGTCTTAACAGACTTAGCATGAAAGGGCTTTTGACATGAAATATGTTACAACATACTGAAACAAGAGAAATAGAAATACGAGAAGAGGAAGGAACTTAAATATCCCTAAGCAGCAGAACCATTTAACACTCATAGCTCTTGATGACGCTGTACTAACTGTAATCTGGTTAAAGTGTGGTTCTGGTTGTCTTATTTTTATGCAGCATCTCCTGCAGTGAAAACTGGTCTGAACAATGACACTTTTGTTTCTTTATTTATGTATTTTGTGTGCTGTTGCATTTCATGGCTATTACTAATATTGAAAATAATCTGACCTCAGCAAAGCATTAGTTTTCATTATAATTATAAAATCAGAGCATGCTAAGCTGAAGAAAGGTGGCTGGAGATGCAAAAAAGGGTCATGCTTTACTCAAAGTGATAGATGAGAAGGCAAATCTTCTGAGATGGGAGCCTAAACAGATACTGTTTGCCTCTGGGGCATAGTGGGCACCTGTACAAGAAAGGTAAAGTTTAATAAGGATTAGAACAAGTTCCTCCTGTATGACATCTGCAGTAATCAGATGTTCCTACTGGGGCACAGTGGAGGTAGAAATGCACACATAACCATCTACTGCTATGAGTTATGCATAGTCCTATGATTTTTTTTCCATAGTTTTAGGCATTTTCCTTTAGAATTTACTGATGTTCCTGATAATAATATACTATTTAAAGGAACATACATTGCTAAATAACTGAACTTAGCCTGTACAGAGATTCATTCATTTTACTTATATGAGATTAAGCATTGATTTTTAAAGTCCAGTGCTATGATTTTTAATGATCAAAGGCTGAAAGGCATGCTGGTACAGGAGAAATAGTGGGTTGAGGTCCTGAAAGATGTACATGACACTGGATGCCACTCACATCTGCTTCATGTCCAAGTGCCACAGGAGGGTCACTAAAATGAAGGGTAAAGTTAGGAGGACAGCCTAGGGATGGCATTGGCTGGAGTAGAGTGTGAGACCAACAATAGCTGGTCATGTGACCACCACCATACGCAATGGTGTATTTATGGCCTGACTACCCAAACTGTCATTGCATAGCATTGTAGGAGGTAATCAAGTTGCAGCCCAACCCCACCCCACCCAGTCTATTTGTGAGGCAGAATTTTGTTCTTAACTAAGACAGAACTGTGTGTACATGATAAATGACCATATGAATCCTTTTTATGGAAGATTATAAAACCTGTTATTCTATCAACGTTCTAAGTGTGTAAGAGCAATATTTAAAAGTTGTCCCTATTTTTGGGCCTATGTCCCACATTTATATATGGTTTTGTCCAGATTTTTAGCTCTAAGAGGTTGAGAGGTATGTAAGGCAGATTTCAAATGAGGTAAAACTCTTATACTCAAAAGACAGTATAATTTGAAAGTAGCTGCTTTTTTACCTGGTGGACTTCTTTGAGAAGTTCACCAAAGCAATGGATGTGGGCAAAGTCATTCATACTGCCTACCTTGACCTGGCCAAGGCATTTGACAGAATACCCCACTCAGGTATTATTGACAAATTCAAGAGGTTAGGTACAAACCCGTATGTCACCCAGTAGATAGCCAACAGGCTCACAGACAAGACTCAGGAAGTTAGAATTGGGGAGTCCACCTCTACAAAAAGGCCAGTCACAACTGGAGTCCCTCAAGGATCAGTCCTTGGACCACTCCATTTTGGCATTTACTTCTCAGATGTTAAGGCCAATGTCAGTGATCTCTGGCTGACTAAATTTGCAGATGATTGCAAATTAGGAGCTGTCATTGACTCTCACACTGAAACAAATGTTCTCCAGGAGGGGCTGACACAGACAAACAATGATTTCCTATCATGTAGTCAAACTTTTACAAGTTCGAACCATATATGGTCAAGATCATACGTTCGAATTTGTAAAAGTTTGAGCATTTGAATGGAAATCTCTGTAAGCGGAGGTTTCCATTCACTTCAATGTGGTGCAATGTCAGAGTTGGTATATTTAAGTAGCACGGGGGTGTTGGGGGTGCAGAGGGGATTGCCCCCCTGCTTACAACAATTTATTTTTTATCCATTGTGTTTTTATTTTTTTTACTTAGTCGAAGTTCTCTAACTTTGAACATAATGGTTCGACTATTACGTGTTCAGAGTTAGGGAACTTCGACTATCTGATATAGACCCACAAACCACTGGTGTCAGAGCCATGGACTAAAACTAAATGCCAAGAAATGCATAATAGTATCCTTTGGGAAGTCATCCATCCCTGATAAATATCATATTGACAACACACCCCTTAGAACTGACACAGTAACCAGGGACATAGGGACACACATACATAGTAATCTAGCCTTTAATCATCACGTGTCTACAGTGGTGAGAAAATCATTCTATGCTGCAGAACTTATAACCAAAGGTATGGCATCTAATTCCAAAGAGGTCATTGTTCCACTGTATTTGGCATTCATCAGACCTGCATTGAGTATAGTGTCCCCTTTGCTTTGTACCTAACCAGGCATATCCAACAATTGGAACATCAACAGAGAATCCTCTCTAAAAGAATACAGCGTACAAATACTATGTCCTATGCAGTCTGTCTGAAGGCCGTATCTCTGTATTCTGTCTCCTACAGGCTTTTGAAGGGAAATCTATGTCTGGCACACAGAGCATTGTCAGACCCCACTTTGATGGACCTCCTGCATATCCACAAACCAAACAGCAGCAGAATTACCTGTTCTAAAGCCTTAAACCTTGCTTATGATATAAATAGGACCTGCTGCAGAGATAGGTATGTATCCCAGAGACTACCCAGTCTATGGAACAGGCTCCTATCTATGTGAAGCAGAGTTCCTCCATAACCCAGTTCAAGTGCAACTTGGACAATTGGATGAAAACCAGAAATTCATCCCTAGTTTGGCACCTATGTCTCTAATGAACAGAGGTAACCTATAAATGGTTCATCTCCCAGGCCCATGCTTACACTTATCAAGGGTATCAGAACTTGTCAGAGATTTGGAATGCATGGCAAGGCTTAAAAAGGCCCTTGTGGTGGTTAGCCTAGTAATCACCTATGACCTATTATTTACAATGATCTTAATTTTTCTGCAGTAGTGTACTTTAAGAACTTCATGAATTACCTACATTCCCAATAGTCAGCAGGGAAACTAAAAACATTATAGACATTTTAAGTTTAATCACTATACAATTAGCAGCATGCAAACGCATTACAGACATCTGACTTCATTTTGCAGAATAAAATATATTCATACCTGATACAAGAAAATCTCTGGTAAAGAATGTGCTCTTATTGAAACTAGATCACGGTCTACATTTTACAACTCATTTATTCTGCCACAAATACAAGTGTGATTCAAACAGCTGTGGGCAGAACCACAAGCCCATCTCTGTACTGTCCTTCAAAATAGGTCTTGTCTTGAAGTTCTGGAGTTACTTTACAACTTGTAGCAGTGTTACTCAGAATAAGTATATTTATGTCATTGCCCACCACTATTCTCCAAACTGCAATGTAAAACTCACTTAAGTGAGGACCTACACCCACTCATTAGACCAAAATCAATTCAGTGATTGATGAGACAACTTGAAGTAAGACAAGGCTTCCCTGCTGGAACTAGTTATTCAGTGAAACTAGAAATCAGTAAATACTGCATGGTTTACAAGCAAGTTTAAAGTTAGAGCTATACAAACAGCATGGATACAACAAGTGCATCAGATATGCTGGGTAGAGAAAAAATGGTCAGTTAGCAAAACCTATGATGTTGGACAAAAATAAATTTCTCTCTAACTGATGTTGCAATGCAGTGCATGTTATAAAGTTTGTTGAAAAATCTGTGCTATCCTTGTATATCTCACTTTCATTCCATGTATCTCTTTCTCTGTATTTTGTCTGTACTTTACTATTGTATGCAGTCTGTGTAGCAAATATAAAAAAAATGTATTGTTTTAACATTACAAGTTCTGGGCTGTGGCTGAGAAGCATGTGGGCTATCCCAATCATCCAGCTAACAAACAGATAAAAAAAACGAATGAATGAACTAAAGAATTTTCTTTCCATGCCCACATAGTCAGTTACCTCAGTAAAAGATAAAATAAAAGTTTATCAGCGAAGTCCATCAGTCCATGGCAAAACTGATTTTCCCTAATCAAGTAAAGGAAAGTAACTGTGTGATTCAAATAACTTACTGAGTAAAATGCACATTTTTAGCTTTGTCTCATTTAATATACGTCTACTACTATATAAAGCATAGTTCTTCAATAACTGGTCTATAGTAATAAATGTGAACAAACTTTGAAATTATTCTATAAAATTATGCACTCAGAGATTGTTAACCTGTGTTGTTTACACAACTTCCATGTTTATGTACTTACTGTTGATATAAAGTTTGGTTCCATTTCCTGATGCAGCCACCCTTACTCTGTCTGATCTAAACTTCACACAGTAATACGTCCCAACATCTTCCCAGGTAGTATTTGTAAATGTGATGGAATAATCGATGTCTCTTGTAGGGCCTTCCTTTACATTCCACATTACTCTAATTCCAAAGAGGTCATTGTTCCACTGTATTTGGCATTCATCAGACCTGCATTGAGTATAGTGTCCCCTTTGCTTTGTACCTAACCAGGCATATCCAACAATTGGAACATCAACAGAGAATCCTCTCTAAAAGAATACAGCGTACAAATACTATGTCCTATGCAGTCTGTCTGAAGGCCGTATCTCTGTATTCTGTCTCCTACAGGCTTTTGAAGGGAAATCTATGTCTGGCACACAGAGCATTGTCAGACCCCACTTTGATGGACCTCCTGCATATCCACAAAACAAACAGCAGCAGAATTACCTGTTCTAAAGCCTTAAACCTTGCTTATGATATAAATAGGACCTGCTGCAGAGATAGGTATGTATCCCAGAGACTACCCAGTCTATGGAACAGGCTCCCTATCTATGTGAAGCAGAGTTCCTCCATAACCCAGTTCAAGTGCAACTTGGACAATTGGATGAAAAACCAGAAATTCATCCCTAGTTTGGCACCTATGTCTCTAATGAACAGAGGTAACCTATAAATGGTTCATCTCCCAGGCCCATGCTTACACTTATCAAGGGTATCAGAACTTGTCAGAGATTTGGAATGCATGGCAAGGCTTAAAAAGGCCCTTGTGGTGGTTAGCCTAGTAATCACCTATGACCTATTATTTACAATGATCTTAATTTTTCTGCAGTAGTGTACTTTAAGAACTTCATGAATTACCTACATTCCCAATAGTCAGCAGGGAAACTAAAAACATTATAGACATTTTAAGTTTAATCACTATACAATTAGCAGCATGCAAAAGCATTACAGACATCTGACTTCATTTTGCAGAATAAAATATATTCATACCTGATACAAGAAAATCTCTGGTAAAGAATGTGCTCTTATTGAAACTAGATCACGGTCTACATTTTACAACTCATTTATTCTGCCACAAATACAAGTGTGATTCAAACAGCTGTGGGCAGAACCACAAGTCCATCTCTGTACTGTCCTTCAAAATAGCTCTTGTCTTGAAGTTCTGGAGTTACTTTACAACTTGTAGCAGTGTTACTCAGAATAAGTATATTTATGTCATTGCCCACCACTATTCTACAAACTGCAATGTAAAACTCACTTAAGTGAGGACCTACACCCACTCATTAGACCAAAATCAATTCAGTGATTGATGAGACAACTTGAAGTAAGACAAGGCTTCCCTGCTGGAACTAGTTATTCAGTGAAACTAGAAATCAGTAAATACTGCATGGTTTACAAGCAAGTTTAAAGTTAGAGCTATACAAACAGCATGGATACAACAAGTGCATCAGATATGCTGGGTAGAGAAAAAATGGTCAGTTAGCAAAACCTATGATGTTGGACAAAAATAAATTTCTCTCTAACTGATGTTGCAATGCAGTGCATGTTATAAAGTTTGTTGAAAAAATCTGTGCTATCCTTGTATATCTCACTTTCATTCCATGTATCTCTTTCTCTGTATTTTGTCTGTACTTTACTATTGTATGCAGTCTGTGTAGCAAATATAAAAAAAATGTATTGTTTTAACATTACAAGTTCTGGGCTGTGGCTGAGAAGCATGTGGGCTATCCCAATCATCCAGCTAACAAACAGATAAAAAAAACGAATGAATGAACTAAAGAATTTTCTTTCCATGCCCACATAGTCAGTTACCTCAGTAAAAGATAAAATAAAAGTTTATCAGCGAAGTCCATCAGTCCATGGCAAAACTGATTTTCCCTAATCAAGTAAAGGAAAGTAACTGTGTGATTCAAATAACTTACTGAGTAAAATGCACATTTTTAGCTTTGTCTCATTTAATATACGTCTACTACTATATAAAGCATAGTTCTTCAATAACTGGTCTATAGTAATAAATGTGCCCAAACTTTGAAATTATTCTATAAAATTATGCACTCAGAGATTGTTAACCTGTGTTGTTTACACAACTTCCATGTTTATGTACTTACTGTTGATATAAAGTTTGGTTCCATTTCCTGATGCAGCCACCCTTACTCTGTCTGATCTAAACTTCACACAGTAATACGTCCCAACATCTTCCCAGGTAATATTTGTAAATGTGATGGAATAATCGATGTCTCTTGTAGGGCCTTCCTTTACATTCCACATTACTCGAGTATCTGATTGATGATAGAATGAATATGAGTGCAGGAGTTTCTGATAATTGTCCTGATTGTCTCCCTTGTACCATTGAACAGGTCCCAGCCTTTCTTCTGACAATGTACAGTTCATTATGACAGTGCCCCCTTCTCTGCCAGCAACTGATGGGGTCTGGTATATTGTCAGCCCAGAAGTATCTGAGAGAAATAAAGATCATTCAGTCCTAGTTTATATTTAAAATCTTTCTGTGAAAATTTCATGGTAAATATTCTTAATAAGGTTTCAAATAAGCAAGCTATCTAACTTCATTAATGATGTAAGGATAAGAAACGCACTACTGTTACTCATGATGCTTTCAAAACTGGTCAGACAAAAACTGCTTTCAGCAAAATGTCTGATGACGATGCAATGTATGTTTGCATTTTCTGAGTAACTTAACACGCAGATATAGCTCTGTTTGCCTGATTCCATTAACTTCCATCTGTTTATTGTAGGACTTTGTAAAATTTACAGAACATAACAAAATCCCTGTATCATCCCTGACAATAAGCATTTTTGCTTTAGTGGGGCCTTATGTTGTACAAGGGTAAAATGGATGGAGCAGTTGCAATATTTTTATTATATAATCCATGCTCAAATGTAATTCATGCTTTTGACTGTGATAGAAAAATTCTAAAATATTACAATAATTAAATAGTAGTATAAAATATACTAGCAGTTAGTAAAATGCTTATGCACTCTCAGCTTTCGGAATAAGTTAATAGACTAGGGCAATGAGTTTTAATGCTCATATCATTTGCTATATGTTGTATCTTTAGATTGCTGTATAGCTTACCTTTAGTAAAAGGGAATATGGAATGTAATAGTGGATGTAACAAAGGGAATATACAGTGTAATAGAGGAGGTAACAAAGGAAGTTTAGTGAAAAGTAGATTTTTTTTGTACTGAAGATAAAAATAAACTGAAATAGAATGCAAGGAAATGAAATATGCACAGGTAGCAATGGTCAAAGCAAGCAATCAGCTCGTGCAGTTTAAAGTCAAGGTCAAGTCAAAGTAAACTTTATTGTCATTTAGAACTACACACATGTAGCCTAAATGAAATTTCATGCATCCGCTCAATTCTTTCAAAGGAAAGTGAAACAACACATACAAGTAGAGGAATAAACATAATTATACAATGACCCCCCATTAATATTCAAAAAACGTGCATGCTGATTGGTCAGCGTGCATGTTGTAAATTAGAGTTATAGTAATGGAAAAAGGGCCGGTCGCCCGGACTTTTTCTATTACTATAACTCTTTTTACAGCAACGGAGAACGCAAGATCTCCATTGCTTCACACTGTCTCGCTATGTTAAACTCGTTTAACATAATGAGACAGTTTGTAAAAAGCAAGGGAGATCTTGCTTTCTCCGTTGCTTTTTACAAACTGTTTCGCTATGTTACATGGGTTTAACATAGCGAGACAGCTTTAAAAAAAGCAACGGCTCCGTTGCTTTTTTTAAAGCTGTCTCGCTATGTTAAACCCATTTAACATAGCAAAGCAGTTTCTTTTTACAAACTGTTTCGCTATGTTAAATAGGTTTAACATAGCGAGACAGCTTTAAAAAAAGCAGCTCTGTTGCAGATCTTGCTTACTCCGTTGCTTTTGCCCACAGCTCTGATGTACTGTGTAAGCATACGCATGCGCAGTACATCAGAACTGCTGCAGAATACCAGACAGCTGTGGAAGGGCAGCAAGGAGGCATTATACAATGCCATTATTTAAGAAAATTATTTTTTTTTTCTTAAATAATGTCATTGTATAATAGCAATAACCCACTTCTGGGTGTGGGTAATGCTGGATTTACCCACGGTTGGCTTTGTTTGGTCACTCGGGCTTCGCCCTTGTGACCAAACCACACCAACCGTGGGTAAATCCAGCATTACCCACACCCAGGCGTGGGTTATTGCTATACTATAAAATACTACTCTCAATACACACAAGAAAGAACAGAGACATTTACTAACACTCATATATGAAAAGAATCCCCTCTCCTGAGTTAAATTAACTACCCTATTTAAAATAAAACAAAACACACTACAGATTGAAATGCCTAAGCTATCTGTCTAATATTGTCTAATATTTGCCTAATATTGTACTTGAGTGAGTTAAATAATACTGACTATGGATATAATAAATAAATATTGCACTTACTTGGAATATATGTAAGAATATATTGCAAAAATAAATAAAAATTGACTTATTGTGTGTCCAGACCTTTGGGACTAGTGCCCAAGTTCAAAAGTCTAATCACTGTAGGGTAGAAACTGTTGCTTTATCTTGTAGTCCTGCAGTGGATGCTGCAATATCACCTGCCTGATGCTAGATGCTTAAACAGTCCATGGACATGATGCGTGTTGTCCTGTATTATTTTGGTGGCCTTTTGGATGCTTCTTGCAGAATAAAGATGTATAAATGGAAGAATGGAACATGTTACCTTCTCTGCAACCCTTAGCACTATCTGTAGTGTCTTCCTTTCTGTAACTGTGCAACTTCCAAACCACACTATGAAGTTGCAGGTGAGGATGCATTACACCTCTGTAGAAGGTGGAGAGAATATGAGGAGGAAACTTAGCTTTTAACTCAGTTCCTGTAGGGCTGTTGGGATACAAATGTTGCTACAAAGAGGCTTAACACTTGTTTACAGACCAGAATGCAATGAGAGTTGAGCTCAGAGCCTGTAATTATTGTGATGATAGAGGAGTACAGGGTAAATCCATGATACAATCTGGAGGAGACAAGCACAAACAGCATGCCAGAAGAGACACTAATGATGATAATAAGTATATAGAGGTATACTGCATCCACTCTGGAAGGAAAGAGTGCCAGAGTGATGAAACAAGTGCTGCAAACACATGCAGAAATGACACAGATGAAACAGGCTTTAGTTGTGGAAGGATTACATGGGATGCAGAAGCTTGCTTTTACACAGCTCTCAAAGCCAGTAAAAACAGTCATTAAACCTGAATGAAATCAGCAATCAGAGACTAGAGACCTTTTCAGCTAAATGTCCAAATAGTAAGACTGAATGATCACTACACTTTGCTCCAAATGACAAAATGCCATGTGGCTATATAAGATACTGGTTTGCCAGTGCAGGTTAGATGTGGCCACTGTGGAAATCCAGCTGGTGAATGATAATCATTATCTTTTCTTAGATGAAGCTGACATGACATGTTTAGAAAGGAAAATTACAATTTCCCACTCATTAGAAAATGATCTTGGAGTTATTGGTAGGAAGAAGGAATGGCAAACAACAATACAGAGGGCACACAGAGATATAGATTCAGGGGTATTTACAGGAGTTCCAAAGTTTAATCAGCTCTGACAACCTTACAGCCCTATAAATATAGACAGCATGAATGCCAAATTGAAAAAAAAATCATCAAGTCTACCCAGGAAGACAGCAGCAAGACTTTTGTTGTAGATCCCAATATCTATTAGGTTTCAATCATTGAAGAAGGAATGCTTAGGTGAAATGTTTGCACAGAAAAGCTCACAACAATGGAGGAGAGCTGTAAGACAAGGAGAAGGTGCATGCAACTATAGCAACTTCAGAAACAGTAGTAGTAGTAGCACATCTGGGTTTGCATTTTGATGTGAAAAGTGTTATTGGCAAGAAGCAATGTGCCAGTAAAGTCTTACTTAAAATGTTACTGTTCATATTCATATGTGCAAGAGATAAAAATAGTACTGCCTCAAGACGGTACATAGTGTGGCTTTTCCTCATGTTATAAACAGAGCCACAAGTATCATTGTATGTAAGACTCTTGCTCTTAAAAACACAAAAACATGTAGGACCCTTCATGTGAAAATGCATCATTTCACATTAAGAAGCCATTAGCTAGACTACGAGGTGTAGAAATGGTGTGTAAGTTTGTAATTATCCTTCAGTGGTGGTGTGATAATGTTGTGAGTTCTGTTGTAGTTAGTTGTTAATAAGTCTACACAGCTACAGAACAACAGTATTTACAAGTTTATTTGCAATACTAAAATACAACTGAGGGAGTTTCTGCCTTTTCCTGCTATGGAATTCACAAAGAAATTGAACTGCTGCCTGTACGAACTCTGCAGATTCAATTTTGATCTTGAAATTATTGCATAAAAGTAAAATAATGGTTTATAAAAACTTTTACCATTTGTTTTTGGAAGGGAGACCCTCTTCCATCTTTTGCTGTTTGTCACTCTGCAAAAAGAAGTGAGATTGCATGGACAATTCCCTATACATTCCTCAATATCTTTCAATGAAAATCAAATTTCTAGGAGGAGAAATAGTACTGGATACATGTCTCATAAACTAGAGAAATATTTTTTATCACTTAAGAGAGTGGCAACAAATATTACAGGGTTAAATGCTCCTAAAAAAAGAATATAGTGTAAATGTTCTTTAGAAATATAAAAATAGATCTCATCTCTGCAAGGGAAAAATAATACAGGCCCATGAAAGATGTTTATTTGGAAGCCAGGATGGTCAAAGATTTAGCAGATGTGAATGTCTATGCAACTAGGGAAAACTTGGTTCAGATTTATTTTAATCACGGATGTGAAAAGCTTTAATACAATGAGAAAAATGTAACTGATGTTTCAGTCAGGAAATGCAAGAAAAGTGAATTAAGTTGCAATTCAGGTGTATTGAATTAAGAATTATGTAACTAATGACTAAAATATAACAGTTAAGTTTCATTGTACTTCTCTTTTAGTAAATATAAAACACTTTAAGTGGCACACTTGCTACTGTGGAAATATACTGCAGTTGGAAGGTGAAACTACCTGTGCTGTGTAAACATTTGAAATGCTTGAAGCATAATACTTCTTGAAAATGCTACCCTAGATCAAAGGATAGTACCGTATTTTGGATACCTGGCATAAGTATGTAACTGGAATTTTCCAAAATTCCAAACTGAAAACACAAGAACTCCTACCTTTGACTCAAATAAACAGAAAGAAACTGTCAGCTTTAACTTCAGTGAAATCAACTCAGAAAATGTGACATGCAGCCATAGATTTTAATGGACATGTGCCGCTCCTGCACAAAGGTACATACATTAAAGTTTATGGACTGATCCCTCAGATGCTGTGACATTGTTTCAATAAAAAAAAGTTTATGAAGCTCTTTATTAAAAAGAAAGGTTCAGATAAAAAAGATCAGCTAGGGCAAGATGCATTGTGGTATTTGACTCACAAAATGCCAACATACACTATTAAAGTATGGCAATATACTTTAAATGTTTTCTATTTACATGTTTACTTTTCAAGTGAAATAATTAATACTATTTATTTTAAGTAAAGAGTTTTATTATTTAGTTTTGAATGCTTATGGTTGTATATTTATTTAACTCAAGGGTATGTATATTGAATATGTTTACTAACCACTGTTGATTATCCCCTTATTGAATAATGACTACTTAGAGCTAAATGCCACATTTTAAACATTTGCAGCTTGGCTTATTTTTAAGGGCAAACATAGTTTCTTTCTTTCTTTTGCCATCGGAATCTGACTGCTGGCAGCATTTCCATAAAACTGGGCAGAAGGACTTGATACTGGAGAGTTATCATTTTCTTCCTAGTGTTTGCATGCAAGAGTCCTCGCATATATGTGTATGTGTATATGCGTGTGTGTGTGTGTGTGTGTGTGTGTGTGTGTGTGTGTGTGTGTGTGTGTGCGTGTCTGTATCTGCATGTGTGTGTGTATACACAAAATAAGTTTGGACAAATTTTAATAGCTGTTGGTAAGATTGGATTAGAAAAGATGAGGCTCAGTATAAGGTTACTGAAATCTTATTTATTTATTTTATTTATTTCCAGTTTGATTACCGGGGAGGTCCACTGGGCCCAGAAAGTCCGTTTTCAGTGGAGACCCGGGGAGAAAAGCTCCATGAAACAGATTACAGTAAAGATAGCAGTCCAATAAAAATAAGGTACAACTACAAATGAATATCAAATAATACAAAGTGTGAGCAATATAGCCCATAGTGGAAAAATATCGTGCAGATACATTTACACCCCAGGGATCACTTCTGCTCAACAGTGGCACAGGAAATAACTTCCTTGGTTGGCGTAAGACAGGAAACCTTGTTGGCTAGGCTTACGTAGGCCCTTGGGCCAATAGCCTAGTACCTACCTATGAACCTATGACTCTATGAACAAATTCACACAGTTAAAGTCAAAGTCAAAAGCTATTTACAATATTTACGGAGTGTGAAAGATTGTGTGGGAATTTGCTATAGAAGGTTATAGCCAGCTATCTTGCATAGCCAGGGATTATAACTCTGAAATGCAGCTGTATAACGTAAAGCATATTTGGGTGTGGTAGGAGATGGCTATTACTTATCACTTCAGGCAAGAGTCCACCTTTACATTATGTTCTTAAAACCAGTCTATCTATATATATTATTTGTCTTGCAGCAGTTTGAATGTAGAGACCATACATATCATCATGTATTATTTGGTGCCACTGCTATAGAGTGAAAACCCACACTATGACAGCAAGTGTGGCCACAAATATCCCAACAAGTATCCTGCTTTTGAGAATGCAATGGTAGTGTTGCAGTAAGAGACAGCAAAATCCTCCCATCCAATTTTGCAGACATTTGGAAGCACTAAGAGTCTATCATCATAGTTAATTGCCCTGTAATAATCAGGGATTATTTATTGTTGTCCAGCTTTCAGCTTGTCAGGAGGTACATCAAATCATACAGATTAATGAAAACTTTAATGCAGTGCATTATTATTCATTTATTTCAATTATATCTGTTACTCAGTAATAGTAGTTTTCACCTGCAAAATCAAGTTTTTAGTGTAGTTCCAGAAAGAACAATCCCAATACCAGAAAACAAAGATTAGGCAACATGTAAATACAAAAATACGAAATACAATATATCAACAATAGAGCACATACATTAATGTATATAGAATGTTATAACATATTACCTATACAGATGAATGTAACTCTAACTATTGTTATATGTGGAAAATAAAAAGAAATCTGAAAAAAAGAACAGAGCACATACTGAGAGTTTACTGTTTAACATGAGTTGAGTGCAGAATTACTTAAATACAGATTTTTTTACAATGACAAACGAACAACTAACTGGCCTGGAATCTGCATAATGCAGTCAGTAAAATGGCTTTTAACATAGCTAGCACACATATTGTCTGATGAAGGAAAACCGATTATAAATGTGGTCCATTCAGGTAAAAGTTGAGGTCTTTAAAAGAGGGAAATTTAGCTATAACATCATGACAGTGGTACAAATAGGAGTGAGTCCTACATCTCTGAAAGGATTTGAGCATTATAATGACATTAAGTTATGCCACAGATGCAGAACCAGTGAATTGGCTAGGTAGTAGGACTTAAATGTATGTCTGTTTGGTATCTCAGAGAGGAGGGTTTTCTAGACTTTATAGATTCAGGCTTGATATTTTCTGATGTTTTGCTTGTGGGCAGATTTACTGACATTACTAAGATAAGATACAAATTATATAAGGTGCTTAGGAGGAGGGCACCAATAGATAGCAGTTTGGGTTGTAGACTAGGCTGTAAGCAGGCAGAGCTTAGTGTAAGAGAGTCAGTAATGAGAGTTGAGTCAGACAAGGTCATGAGGTGAGACACAGTGATGAGGATGAATTGTATGGTGTAGAGCAATCCTTGTTATTCTGATGTAGAGAGGATAAGTGTGTCCAGAGGTGGGAGGAGTATATGAGAGCTTATAAAAGGCAGGAATCAGTACTATCTAGTCCAGCTGTATTAGTAAGGAAGGATTAGACCCTGTAATTTTTATCCAGTCTGAGATAGTATTTGTTACTGCATGATTTATCTGAAGGGTGGATTTCAGCTGGTTATCAATAGTTTCACTGAGAAATATTGTATAATCGCTTTTGATCTGTCCAATTTCCATTCTATATCCATCTTATCACCCATATTCAAAATTCTCGAAAGGGGGTATCCATCAGCAGGTAATGCAATATCTATTGCAAAATGATATTTTAAACCAAAACTCAACATGGCTACTGACCCAGCCACATCACATCTACAGCCCTATTATCTTTTACAGACACCATAAACAAGGGGAGAGATGCGGTATGCTATACAGCCTCAGTATGCCTTGATCTCTTCAAGGCCTTTGACACAGTGTCTCACCCCTAACTATTTAATGCACTATCTAACTTGGGCTTCTCACATAACACATATAAATGGTTTCAGAGCTACCTCAAGTATCATAAACAAGCAGTGAAATGATCCAATGAACTTCCACCCTTTCTCCACAACCCTACTGGAGAACCTCAAGACTCCATCCTAGGACATCTACTATTCAACATTTTTACAACGACCTTCACACTCCCTCTCACCCTGGCACCCTCATTCAATACGCTGATGATTCCACCATAATCTGTACTTCTCAATCACTACCAAAACTACTTCCAAAAACTCACCAGTCCTTTACTGCAGTCAAATCTTGGCTAAGAAATGCCCAACTCTTACTTAATCCAAAGAAGACAAAACTAGTATTATTTCAAGCCAAGAATCCCTCCTCTGTCACTGATCATTTTAACATCCTTGCATCTGACAACAAACCAAACTTCTAGGAGTTATCATTGACAGTAAACTTTCATTCAACCCCCATATACAGCAAAATATAAAGAAAATTCATCATAACCTGGGACTCTTATACAGAAACAAACATTTCTTTACTGCAGCAACCAAAATTACCCTTGCAAAAATATTTTTACTTCCCTCCCTTCTTTATGGTGCCCCTATCCTAACTTACAAACTTCTACCATAAGCAAGATGGAGCAGTGCTACAACAAAGTTGCAAAGTTTGCCACAAACTCTAAATACCACACACACCACTGTAAACTACTCCTAAATTAAACTGGCTTGAACTCCCCAACCAACTTCCCTTTATTCAGCTATCCACCTTGCACAACCTTATTTTCAAGCCTACTGCCTGCCCTGCACTAGCTAGTCACACCTTACTTATCACATTGATCCCTACGATCAAATGACAAAAGTATCTTAGCTATCTCAAAACCCACAAGAAAACCAGGTCACCCTCTGTATTCATACTCTGCCTCTATACTTTGGAATTCACTACCTCTAGCTACCAGGTCTATTCCTGGCCTAACCCATTTCAAAGCCTCTTTAAAAAAGGGTCTATATCAGAACAATGAAACGGGTCATTATTGAATGCCATAACGTCAAATTGCAAAACCCAAATCCGAACAATATCGAAAGCTCACAACAGCGATCTTTTTCCCAGAGAAAATAATTTGCTGTTCCGGGAAACACACACCACAAGCACACGAAAATGCAGCAATCCACACACATACACTTAAAAGCTACATCTAACCCTGCACTACACTGCACATACACTACTGTCTATCCCCTTACCTTAACCCAGACAATAACCCTAATGTCCATCACTATTGCACACTCACCTCACCCACGCCCTAACCCTAACTCACTTAACCCACCCCTAACCCTAACGTCCATCACAATCACACAATTACCTGACCTGCGCCCTAACCTTAATTTACCCAACCCACACCCTAACCCTAACGTCCACACAATCACACACTTACCTGAACCCAACCCTTATCTTTCCACCACATCGCTGAAAATAGCGAAGCCACAGAAACAGCCAACCACATTCTTTCCCTAAGAAAGAAATCGGTGTTCTGCAGCTTTGCTGTTTTCAGCATTCGCTGTTTTGGGTTCGATATTAGGTAATTCGAAATTCAGCTGTTTCAATGATCTAATATTGACCCTTTAAAAAATCATCTCAAAAAGACTTGGCTCTGCTCCTGCATAAAGCCTGCCTGATGCTTAGCACTTCCTCTTTTTCCACACTAACCTCAGCCTACTCTTCTGTCACATTTCAATCCTTCACAGTCTGCAAGATCCTAAGGCTCTTCTAACTTCTTCTGTATTTCTATGCCATATCCTTAAGCCACTGTTTTACTGCATCACTAACTTTCTGGCTATTATTTTCCTAACTGAAACTATCACTTTTATTTATTTTTTTCATGTACTATAGCAGTCAGTGTCACAGATTGCACAACCTATGTACTATTTTTTGGGCACTACATCATGTATGATTAGAGTGACTATTATTGTAAATAATGTTTTAACTCTATAGAATTGCCTAGGTGGGTAGTATATATTACAACATCTTTCAACATAGTCTGTTCTTTCAACTTATTTTGTATAGTATTTCTAATGTGATTTGTATTGTATTGTATTTTACTGTATTTCTACTGTATTTTTATTGTACTGTATGTGGAACTTTTCTCCACAGGGCTCTGCTGAAAAAGGGTTCTGTAAACCCAGTCAGACCACCCCAGAAAACAAATGTCAAATAAATAAATAAATAAATACATAATCTACTAAGTGTTATTTCAAGAGCTTTGATATAAAGTGAACTGTTGTTAGAAAATTATATCGGATCCTGAGACAGCTGAGCATACGTGCTGCATGGTATCAAAGAAGGTTGGATGGGAAATATCAATGACTTAGTATCTTCTGGTGAAACCTGATGCTATTTAGCCAGGTGTGGACAGAGTGTAATGAAGACAGAAGAAAGGACAGTTGTTTCTGGCTGCATATCTAAACATGCAGGTCAACGTTGATAAAATTTAATGCAAATACAGTGAATTAACTTCTGTTGGATACCAGGCCATCCTTAGGCTATAACCCAGGGGCTGACCTTATCTGACAACGCCAAGACCACTGATAAGGAGAGTGTCCTTGTAGTCCCATTCCCTGCAGAAATACCTTTATCTATTCCTTCCTAGATGTTGCAGCTACACCAATATTATTTCCTACAGAATTTCATGAACTGTGACTTTATTTCCAGTCGGTCAAATAAAGAGACATTTTTTAGCAATTGTCATTGATTTTACTAGAATAAGCACACTGAAAAATACCTGTACTTCTATAATGAAACCTTATATCATTGAACATTGCATATATGTCTATATTTTAATTATAACTGTATTTATTTGGTTTCTATGATGGTTCTTCTTTTTCATGTGCTTGCAAAGTGTTACATTTATCAGGGCATGGTTCTAAACAGTTTTCACTATTATGAAGAAAAAATCATAATCATATAATACATATTTTTAATTTATTTACTCCTATTTTTTCATCTGGGTAAAAGCTTAACAAGTGAATTCTATTACAACTACTTCAGTGTTCAATATTTTTTACTTATCACTCTGTGACTGGTACAATAACAGCAAATGCACAACATCTTCCATATCCTTTCCTACAATATCCTTCAATCGTCTCCTTCTTTCCTCTTTCCAAAAATATTGTCTCTAAACAAACAAGCAGCTATACCCATATCTTTCCCCTATAGCTATGAAAGCACAGTGCTGACACTGAATACTCCACCATACGTGTCCTGACCATCATTCCTTTTATGCATAACCTTTCCTTACCCATTTACTCTCTTTATTCACTTTTATGCAATCAGTGTCAAACATGCTACATTTTTCTTTCTCTATCGGTTTACAACTCATCCTTAAAATGAACAGTTCATTTTATATTAACATGCACTTGCTGCACATCATAGCTTTCTGCACACTCAATCTCCATGTGTTTAACATACTTTAGTAGTCAATATCGTTTAGTAATTTATTTACTTATTTATCTGTCCTTTGTTGACCAAGCTAGACCCACTAGGCTAGTAGCATCTTCTTGGTGGAAAACCCAGGTTGTATCAGGCATCTTCCTCTACCTTTTGTTGATAAGTGCCATGAGATCTTTTACAGCCACCTGAGCTAACACCAACTCAAACACAAGGGGCTCCGGTGTAACATGTCATTTGAAGGATGGTGCACTCAGGACTGTAGCAACCCCCTTCCCTTATGCTGTACTGTAGTGTAAGCAACCAGTCTGCATGGTTTATGAATAAAACCCACAGCTTCCTACACTAAAGGTGACTGTGCTACCTATTGTTACTCTCACGCATGCCCCTTCTTCAGTCCAAATGTCGTCTCATCAACCTACCTTTTAACTAGGAGTTGAAAGGGAAACCTAATGCTATTTCTTTAATTGTACATTTCTTAAATACATCTAATATTGCTATCATTTACAGATAATAAATCACAGTTATGAAGACTGGAAGATGTAGTGCATGGCCCAGATCTTTAACTTTGTCAATTAATTTAATTGCCACTCACTTCCGCATGCCAGCCAGAGCTAAGCAACTTCCAAACATATCTTTTGCTATACAGAGAATTAAAAGAAGATGCTTATCTTATCCTCAGAACATTCTTCATTCATTGAATTTATACATACCCATAATATATGCCAAAAATAATAAATTACCAGCCTTTAGAAACATTTTTTGAACTGCTTAAATTTGCATCTTCATACAAATACTACATAACATATAAAAAGGAAAGAGCATAAAAACTAATGTAAGTGCATCTATTTTTTTGACCAACTCAGATTTTATGCTAACAGCACTGTTCAAACCAGGTGTTAAATCAGCCTCTAACCTAATAATCCAATTATATTCCACACACTCCAAAATATTGTTTACATCTCCCCCACTAATGTGTTATATACTACGATACGGGTCTATATTATAGCAATAACCCACACCTGGGTGTGGGTAATGCTGGATTTACCCACAGTTGGCGTGGTTTGGTCCCGAGGGCGCGAGACCAAACAAAGCCAACCGTGGGTAAATACAGCATTACCCACCAGAAGTGGTTATTGCTATATCATGACATTATTTAAGAAGAAACTATTACTTTTCTTAAATAATGGCATAGTATAATGCCTGTTTACTGCCCTTCCGCAGATGTCTGGCATCGGCGGCAGTTCTGATGTACTGTGCCTGCGGTACATCAGAGTGTGAGCAAAAGGAGAAAGCAAGATCTCCGTTGCTTTTTACTGTTTTAAGCTAGGTTAAATGGGTTTAACATAGCAAGACAGTTTTAAAATAAGCAATGGAGATGTCCGTTGCTTATTTTAAACTGTCTCGCTATATTAAACCCATTTAACATAGCGAACTGTAAAAAGCAACGGAGATCTTGCTTTCTCCGTTGCTTTTAAAACCTGTCTCGCTATGTTAAATGGGTTTAGCATAGAGGCAGCTTTAAAATAAGCAACGGAGATCTCCGTTGCTTATTTTAAAGCTGTCTCGCTATGTTAAACCCATTTAACATAGCGAGACAGTGTTTTAAAAGTAGAGTTATACTAATGGAAAAAAGTCCGGGCGACAGGACCTTTTTCCATTAGTATAACTCGATTTACAATGTGCACGCTGGCCAATCAGCATGCACGTTTTGGGGGGGGTCATGGTATAATATTCAAACGAAAACTGAAATCCACAAATCCCATTTGAGCGACACTAAATGAGTGAATCTCGCAAACATCGAATCACAAAAATAAAAAAGTAACAGATGAAAACTGTCACTAACTGCTTTATGCAGGAGGGCAAGCCCCCCTGCACCCCCCACACTCCCGCTACATAAATATACCAACTACGAGATCGCACTCCATTGAAGTAAAGGGAAGAATTCCCTACGGCGATCTCTGTTCATTCTTTCGACATTTGCGACATTCGCTCATTTAGTGGTGCTCAAACAGGATTCGCGCATTTCAGTTTTCGTTCGAATAATATAGACCCCTACAATACATATGTTATTATGTAGTATTTGTATTGGTTGAATGTTAATTGATAACATTTTTTTTAGTGGCTGGCTGCTATTATGTGCTTGTTACACACTTCCTTAAATTGGGATACTGTTTATGGAATGGTTTAACGCCGAGGAAGGGTTGTTACCCGAAAGCTTTGTTCTGTTTTGTTAATAAATATTGCTTGGCATTTTTAAGTCATTGTTGTATTGTTTAGCTGCTGTTGTTTTTCTGGTGTGTTCTCAATTGCACATCCTTCATTTTCCATCACTTTCAGTTCCCAAGCAACCTCCCCAGAACTTCCCTTACTTTCAGATCTATCTCCCTCCTACCTCTAAATGTAGCGAGTCATCCTTAGCAAAATACTAAATTATTGTTTTAGTGCATGATGCAGTAGCTATAATTACATCACTCGCCTGGTATGCCGAGTTCAAACACAATTTTTGTATATACCATGTTGTTGGTAGAATTGCATTCACATTTTTGTGAGTTGGATGAGACAATCATAAGGCTTTTTTCAGTTATGTTAGAAACCTGGGATGTAACTCCCAGACTTGTTCTGAGTTGATTCTAAACAACAAAAAATACATTGAACCCACAGACATCGCCAATATCCTGGCAGACAGGTTCAGTGCAAACTTCTCCACCCCCCCCCCCCAAAGAGCAAGTATCTATCCCGGCAGAGGGCTGCCTCCCAAACATCTCTGATGCTCAGGTAAAGGCTGCCCTCTCCAAAGCAAAAAAACACTGCTTCCATGGGACCAGATGGCGTCCCAGGTTGCATCCTACATGAACTCCAAGAGGAACTAATCCCTCAAATAAAACAGCTATACAATCTCAGCCTCACTACAGGATATGTGCCCACAGAATGGCATACAGCAACAGTGATCCCACTCCACAAAGGTGGAGCCTCTACGGACCCTGGAAACTATCACCCCATAAGCCTGACTAGCTTAGTCTGCAAGGCTATGGGGAGGATCATCATGGAGCTCATAAACAAAGACATTGGGGACCTACAGACACTAGATCCTACCCAGTTCGGCTTTGTCAAGGGCAGATCCTGCCTTTTGAACCTGGTTGACTTCTTCGAAACAGTCACCAAAGCCATAGATGAAGGGAAGGTAGTCCACACAGCCTATCTGGACCTTGCAAAGGCATTTGACACAATACCCCACTCGGGCATCATAGATAAGCTATCCAGCTTAAATATAAACCCCTATGTCACAAGATGGGTCGCAAACTGGCTCAAAGACAGAACCCACAGAGTGAGAGTTGCTGGAGCCATGTCAGACTCGAAACCAGTCACAAGCGGTGGCCCACAGGGTTCTGTCCTGGGACCACTCTTGTTCGGTATATACTTTTCCAAGGTACAGGCAAACGTGGGAGGACGATGGCTCACCAAGTTCGCAGATGGCTGCAAACTGGGCACCATAATCAACTCTCCAGCTGACACAAACATCCTTCAAAAGGGTCTCACAGAGACAGATAACTGGTGCCAGCGCCATGGTTTAAAGCTAAATGCCAAAAAATGTATAGTCATACCCTTTGGCAAAAACAATGTGCCCACAAATTACCACATAAGCGGAAACCCATTAAGTGCAGAGAAAGTTATTAGGGACCTGGGGACCCAAGTTGATAGCAATCTCTCCTTTGAAAACCACATTGCCAAAGTGGTTAGAAAGACCTTCTACATAGCCCACCTCATCACGAAGGGTTTCACATCTAGATCAAGAGAGGTAATCATGCCCCTTTATTCATCCCTCATCAGGCTCATCATAGAATACAATGCCCCTTTTGGGATGTACCTTACCCGACACCTGTAGCAATTAGAAAGACCCCAAAAGTATCTTACCAAGAGGATCAAGGGTCTCAAACAGATGCCATATGCTGCTCGGTTAAAAAACTCCAGCTCTACTCAGTTGCATACCGCCTTGAGGCGATCTATGCCTGACATACAAAGCTATGTCAAATCCAGAATTAATGGACATGCTCCACCTCAGTAAATCTAAATCCCTTAGAGCTACACGCTCGAGGGACTTGAACCTCAGCACAGAAATAAATAGAACTTGCTGGAGGGACAGGTTCATAACCCAGAGGCTCCCTTCGCTCTGGAATAGAATTCCAGTTCATGTGAGGCAGAGCACCTCACTGAATCTCTTCAAGAAGAATCTCAATAGGTGGATGGGGGATCGTAGGTTTGTCCCAGGGATTACTCCCGTGTCACTATTAGACAGAGGCACAGTAAACGAAACCTTAAAAAGGGCACAGTATACTCAAATCAAGGGTGGCGTAAACCATACAGAATCGGGCTAGGCTTATAATTGCCCCAGGGCAGATAGCCTAGTATGAACCTATATAATTTTTCTTTACTTTGGTCTAACTGATAGGCTCAAAGTGACTGAAGCAGTGCTGTCCTGCAGCTAAGTGAAGGCCAAGATATGGAGTTGTACGATGGTGGTTCCTGCTGCAGGTATGAGTTATATTAGACATCTTTGGTGGCTCTAACTTCTTTGATGCAAGTAATAGCCTTCAGTGTGGCAGCTATGAAAGTGGAGATGGGAAAACATGATAAAATGTTGCAACACCTAAACAACTCATTATGGGTCAGCAAAAGGAACTCAAGAAGCAGCAAGATGTTGTCTCATCTAACTTGAGGGAAATAAGTGATCTCAATGCACTTTCTTGGCAATTAGATGCCAAGGTGGATAATATTAAAATTGAGTTAAATGAAATAGCCTCAGGGTTATTGGCCTCACAGAATGATTTGAAGGTATGGATGCCTTAGGTTTCACTACAAAAGAGTTGTACATGTGGTAAAGCTCTGCGAAGCAGGATTCCATTTTCCATCCATGTTATGATTTTGTAAACTGCTTCTTGTACTAAATGTTGCTGCATATTCTTGCATTAGACTCAATATTCCCAAGACACTTTATTTTATTTATTTATTTATTTATTTATTTATTTTTATGGGGGGTGGGAGCGGGATGTGGATATCTAGGGTGATTAGCTTGTGGTCGGATCTGACCAACAAGGAGCTGAACTCTGGTGTGGAACACTGGCCACCCATGTTGGTGATGACCAGGTCTAGGATATTGCTGCCCTGGTGGGGGTGTGGATACGTTGATCTAAGGCATTGGAATAGATGATTTCCAGAAAACATTGAGCAAAAGAGTTGGTACACGAGTAGTTTTTCCAGTTAACGGTAGGGTAGTTGAAATCACCCATTGTTAGACTGTTGGGTTGTACCTTAATATTTTCCAGTGTATCAAGAAAAGAGGAGTTGGAATCCTGGGGCATGGTGGGGGGTCTGTTACAAGCTACAATCTGGATTGCGGTTTTGCCCAGAGTTAGTTGAACTTGGATAATCTCGGATGCATTATGCTGTGCAACTAGCTTGGAGGTGTGGATATCCTTAATGAATATGGACACGCCCCCACCTTTAGTGTTTCGGTCCAGGTTTGGTGGCTGAAAGGTGTGGTATGAATTATAGCCTGGTAATGCAGGGGTGCTCTCTGGAGCTTTGAACCAGGTCTCTGTCACTGCACTGTCAGTGTTCTCCATTTTAAGGAGTGCCTCGAGTGAGTGCATTTTGAGGTTTAGACTCAGGCATTGAGTAGCATAACCCTCAGATTTTGCTTGCTTGCACCTGTTACGGTGGTGAATTTGTCATTTGAAACTTACCTAAAAAAAGCACTATAGGGGTGGCAAGAGCCTTTGCTAGTATCTGTAATCCCAAGGGCGACAGGTGTAGGCCATCTCTGGCAAAGCAGCGTGGTCTGTCGATCATGTCATCCCAGGCAGACAGATACTGGATTCCCTTAGAATGACACCAGAAGCTTAGCCAATTGTTAAAGTCAATCATTTTGTCCTTGTACTGTGGTATCATTCTGAGTGATGGCAGGATGCTACTCAGGGCTAGGGTCATACCTGCCTGGGCTACAAGATCGGAGAGCTCCTCCATGTCTCTTTTCATGTAGTCCAGGGAGGTATGTCTCAGGTCATTCACACCAACATGGACAATGACAGAGTCATATTTGTACTTGTTGTGGAGTGAACAGAGTGCGTGCATTATGTGGTGGATCCTGGCACCTGACAGTAACTTTTTCCTTGTTTAGCCTGGTGAGGAATACATCAGTGTGCCTGACTATAGAGTCACCTATGACTAGAGTGTTGGTACGTTATGCCTTATGGGCTGTAGTTGAGTGGCATACTGAGTATGTGGGCTATGTGTCATTTGAGTTGTGTTGGGGGATGGAGATGGAGGTTGCTTGTATTTCTGCTTTGGAGATCTCTGTTATTTGGGCAGATTTGTACTGAGAGCCTCTGTGAATGTAAGTGTGTGTTTTGTGCTTCTGTGTGTGTGTTTTGGTGGTGTAGGTTTTGAGGGACTATGTGATGAGTGTGGTCCGGTGCAAGTGTTTACCTTTTCCTCTTGACTGTCTAGGTCAGTCTTTGGTGAAGAGAGCTTTGCTTCCAGTTTGGCTATATAAGTGCATCTCTCACAGGTCGTAGTGTTGGGTGGTAGGAAGAGAGGGTTGTCTGTGTACATAAGGCAATTGCTGCATTGTCCCAAGATGCTCAGATTCATCAGGTAGACAGGAGAAAACACCGAGAGCTGACCTTTAGACATGCCTGAATAGGTGCTTATTTATTAAGTACTAAAAACTGTTTTCCTCTAGACAAGTGAGGAAAGTTGATTGCTGTAGTAATTTGTAACTTATTTAGTGCTTACAGTGAGTTCTGAACAAGGCTAAGCTCAAAGAAACAGATCTGAGTGCTAAAACTAAAAAGCTGGCTAGTTGCAAGGGAAATTTTGAAGAACATACTTTATGGCACCTGGAATAGTTTAACCCCAGTTAAGTGGGTGGGGGGGCTAGGAGCTCACAAACAGTCCTGGACACACCAAATCCATATCTGGACAAGACCTGCCACAGGAAAGGGGGGAAGCAAGCTTAGAATTTTTTTTTCAGTAAAAGTGGAAATGGAGAAAGCCAGAACAGAAGTTAATTCAATGTTAAGAATTTGAGTGGGTTGGCCTTCACAAATGTTCTCTATTAGATTGAGTGAACTAATGACACTAGACTGGAAGGAGTGTCACAGATCAAATATACAGTATGGGCGAGCAGCTGCAAAGCCACCAAGTATAAGAACACACAACACTAGGGAAGGTGGGTGGGAAAAATTACAGTTCCTAGCTGTAGCCACTAAATAAATGAAAGTTTTAAACAGATCAAGGAGCAGACTCTAGAGAATGCTTTTAACTGTAAACAGACAATTATCAAAAATGCACAGAAAAGCTCGGATAGAGCACTCACAAACAGAAAATACAACTCTCAGTATGAAAAAGCAGTTTACAGTTAAGTAATTCAGTAAACATGCAATTAGCAATGAAAAATACAGTTAAAACAGTATAAAACAGTACATAAATGCAGTGAAACAATAAAAAATGCTTTATAAGTGCAAAATGTAGTAGATTAATTGTATAGCACAATTATAAGTGTTTCAGAAGTGCAGTTCAGTGAAATAAGTGTAAGAAATAACTTCTCCTGCTCTTGGAATCTTAAGGAATTTCCACTTATGTAATGCAATTCAGGGCCTGAGCAATACAAGCAATACAAGCACAACCTTTATAAGACACAGGGTTTATATAGCAGTAAGAATGGAAGAGTTGGAAGATCAGATTACTACCAGCCCCTGCTATTACCCAATCACTCGTACTACAGAAGGTCAGGAGCTCTTGTTACTCTCAATAATAATGAAGATAATCAGCAGAAAATGGCTGCCAGAGACACAGGAAACTTAAACAAAACAACCAGCCTAGACAAGAGGCCTCTATTAAGATTATGCCACCTGAGCAGAACACAGAAACCTCACTTTAAAAGCATAGAAAGAACACTCACAAAGAGAAAATACAAGTCTCAGTATGAAAAAGCAGTTTACAATTTAGTAATTAAATAAAAATGCAATTAAAGTAATGCACACTATTACAGTTCCTAGCTGTAGCCACTAAATGAAAGTTTTAAACAGATCAAGGAGCAGACTCTAGACAATGCTTTTAACTGTAAACAGACAATTATCAAAATGCACAGAAAAGCTCGGATAGAGCACTCACAAACAGAAAATACAACTCTCAGTATGAAAAAGCAGTTTACAGTTAAGTAATTCAGTAAACATGCAATTAGCAATGAAAAATACAGTTAAAACAGTATAAAACAGTACATAAATGCAGTGAAACAATAAAAAATGCTTTATAAGTGCAAAATGTAGTAGATTAATTGTATAGCACAATTATAAGTGTTTCAGAAGTGCAGTTCAGTGAAATAAGTGTAAGAAATAACTTCTCCTGCTCTTGGAATCTTAAGGAATTTCCACTTATGTAATGCAATTCAGGGCCTGAGCAATACAAGCAATACAAGCACAACCTTTATAAGACACAGGGTTTATATAGCAGTAAGAATGGAAGAGTTGGAAGATCAGATTACTACCAGCCCCTGCTATTACCCAATCACTCATACTACAGAAGGTCAGGAGCTCTTGTTACTCTCAATAATAATGAAGACAATCAGCAGAAAATGGCTGCCAGAAACACAGGAAACTCAAACAAAACAACCAGCCTAGACAAGAGGCCTCTATCAAGATTATTCCACCTGAGCAGAACACAGAAACCTCACTTTAAAAGCATAGAAAGAACGCTCACAAAGAGAAAATACAAGTCTCAGTATGAAAAAGCAGTTTACAATTTAGTAATTAAATAACAAATGCAATTAAAGCAATGCACACTATTACAGTTCCTAGCTGTAGCCACTAAATGAAAGTTTTAAACAGATCAAGGAGCAGACTCTAGACAATGCTTTTAACTGTAAACAGACAATTATCAAAATGCACAGAAAAGCTCAGATAGAGCACTCACAAACAGAAAATACAACTCTCAGTATGAAAAAGCAGTTTACAGTTAAGTAATTCAGTAAACATGCAATTAGCAATGAAAAATACAGTTAAAACAATATAAAACAGTACATAAAAGCAGTGCAACAATAAAAAAAGCTTTATAACAGTGCAAAATGTAGTAGATCAACTGTATAGCACAAATATAAGCATTTCAGAAGTGCAGTTCAGTGAAATAAGTGTAAGAAATAACTTATCCTGCTCTTGGAATCTTAAGGAATTTCCACTTATGCAATGCAATCCAGAGCCTGAGCAATACAAGCATCATGTTGTTGTATTAATTTGTTTAATAAGCATCATGTTGTTTAATAAGCATCATGTTGTTGTATTAATTTGTTTGCATACACTAATGTAAATAATCTTATTTATTTAATTTGTTAATATATATTAATGTAAATAATCTTATTTTTCTGTAAACTAAGCCTTTCTCCTCAGGTCTCCATTGAAAATGGGACATATGGCCAAGCTAGACTAACCCAGTTTACAAATGTCAAATAAATACATAAACAAATGATACAGGTATATATTTGCACATCTCTCAAATATGTTGACAGTATAAGTATTTGAGGTATGATGCAGTTGTTGTCATGCAAATGTGTTTCTATGATACTAGTTAATAATAAAAAGTCAGTACTTCAATAAGAGACATGTATGTGTCCCAATTAATGTACTTCAGAACATAGATTGAAATGCAACAGCACCAATACAATCACCTTAGGTGTGTATAATAACAATATTGTGCAACTGTGCCTAGTGTAGTATGCTTGTTGACATATAAAGCCTTAATTGTACCTAATGTCCTGTAGTAGTTTATGGGAAGATATAAGCATTTTCTGAAATATGAACCACTTGAGGGATGAAGCATGTTCATGTTGATGGAAATCTGGACTATGTAAACATTATGAAGCAAGGAAATTTTGGGGAAGCATGCTTCATAACCCTGCTTGCAGTTGCAACATCCCATATAGTGTACATTTCATTCTGTAGCTTGTTGAAGACAGGACAATAACTGCCTTCACATATTGCTATCCGCCTGAGTATACATAGTGCAGGGAGATTAAATACAGTAGAGCAAGGAGCATCAGACTAATGTGGCCTAAGGCAAATTTTGACATCAGCTGTGTAGTGCCTTTTTCCATAAGTTACAGGTGTTGCTCAGTCCCAGGCATTGCACAAATGCTGAAGAGAAAGGGTGATAAGATGGAAGGAATGGAAGGAAGGAAAGTGTTGGAAACAGGGATAAGACATACAAAGAGATGTCATCATGATAATTCTTTCAGGCTCTGTATATGCAAAGACAAACAATAGTGGATGAGAGAAGAAAAATGTTAGGGGCAATTTTTTAACTCTTGATGTGTATACACTTGTGAAGGTTGCCAGCCTAGCTAGATAGAATTTTGTAAATAATTCTGTGTCATTATAAATATTAGTATGATCCATAGGCTTGTTTTTACAAATGTAAGAAAACTAAATGTAAGAAAACTGAGTATATTTTGAGCTTCAAAAATGTAACCACAATGCACCCTGCTGGAAAAAAGGTGATAAGTAAAGCATTGTATGACTGTTTGATCTCAAACTCAGAGACAGGATGTCTGGGCTAGCAAATTCTTTCTATTGTCTGAACTTAAGAGATAATTACTAGATTTTGCATGTAAAAGTGTCTTTTATGGCTGTGGTTTCCTGCCCAGGTGCAGCTTACAAAGAAATGTAAATTTTGAGTTTCTGTTAGCCTGGGAACTAAAGGAGAAGTGATAAAAATGATGCAATGTGAAATGACTCAGCAGTACTGTGTATTATCAATTTAAGACTTTCTCAGAGAGAAAGATTGAGCATTTTGAATTTGTCTTTAGAACTGACAACATCATCTCACCAGCACTTGCTTTGCTCTATATGTAAGTAGTTTATTTAGAATGTAGTATATCTCTTAGAGATAGATAGAATATAGCCAGATTAGTCTAGCTGTTTTCTGGGTGGCTGAGGTGGTGCAGCAGTTAGAGTTGCTGCCTCACAGCAAGAGATGCTCTGGTTTGATCCTCAGCTAGGGTGCTTTCTGTGCGAAGTCTGCATGTCCTCCCTGTGGTTGCATGGGTTTCCTTCAGGTGCTCCCATTTCCTCCCACATCCCAAAGACATGCTGTAGGTGGACTGGATATTCTAAATTGGGCCTAGGCGTGAGTGTGTGCTTGTGTGTGTGTCTTCTGTTGAAGGTTGGGTGACAGGCTGGCAACTCAACACTGTAAAACTCCACTGCCAATCATGAGTGGACAGGTGATCTGCTGTGGTGACCCCTAACTGTGAAAAACTGAAAGAAGAAAAATAAATCTAGCTGTTTTCTATATTTATGTCAGACTGTTCTACAGTATTGGTTTAAAGCATTTACCTGTGATCTCTGAACTATGTAATGTCATTGTGTTGAAGCAATAGATATTGTCTTGTGTTTTTATTTTTTATTATTAAATATTTTGAAACCTTTCAATTGTGGCTGTTTTGTATAGATATAATTTAAGCTCTAGAGTACTTGCATGTATTTGGTGATACTGTACAAAGCCACTCCAAAAGCCTTCCTGTTCGTCACACTTACTAATTAGATAATAATAATATTGCACAGTAATATTGGACATCCTTTGGTAAGGGCCTTATTACCAGATGATTAATAGTGGTTGGTGGTAGTCGGTACTACCTTATAGTCTGGGCAGAAAGGGGGCATAGCTGGAGAACATGTGCCAGCCTTCCCCAGGAGTGTCTGTGTGTTTCTATATAACTCATATCTCAAAGTGTGCATGTGTCAGCTACTTGAGCAGGGACATGAAGCACTGGTTGGACTGAGGGGGTGCTGGAGGTTTTAGCTTGACCACTGGGCTGAGATCTGTACCCTATAGCTGTGCCAGTGGGGAGTCTTATTGGGGATCTGGAAAGAAAGGGAGAAACCAGACCCAGACTGACTGTGATCTCTGTATGCTCTTAAGGGAAATTATACTTTATTGTGTGTGTGTGCTTGTTATCCTTCCCAATGTGCATGCCTCTCACTGGTGCTAATGGTGAGGATTGAGGCTCCTTGATTACTGAGCCACTGCACGGGCATCACAACACTTACACGTCTGCTATGAATATGTATGGTATGACTTACATAATTTTTGAAAATTAACTGGTATGATTCAATGAGTTAAATCATCAATGATTTATCAGAATTTCACTAATGTTGTGATGAACACACCACAGATGAAGATACAACAATGTGGACATCCTTTGAAAATCTGTCCAAATTAGAAATATTGCTGTATACAATCAAAAGTGTTTCCAATCTGGATGAAGAAGGGTAGGAGAGTGGAATCATGATGAGAACATAAGAAAGGTAGTGGTGGGATAATAACAGATGTAGCACACAGTTACACACATACTGTTAATATTGAAAAAAACAATGCATAATTGAATGATATACCTCTGGATTCAAACCTTTTCCAGTATAAAAAAAATATTTTAGAGTCAACATGATTATGTTAGTTCTCCTCATAGGAACCCAGAGTTTAGTAAGTGTGAATCACAAATTGTAAGGGACAATGGCAACAGCACAGTTAGACCAGTTGTAACATCCCTTAGACTGTATGTGACATCCAGCAGCTTAATAGATACGGATGAGTGACTGCATCACACATTATTACTTTTAGTCTGTTTTTCTGTAGTGCAATGGACTTAAGTATACCTGTGGGAAGCTATCTGTGTTAATCCGGTATAGGGCAAAAACTCACAAGATTTTACCATAAGGTGTGAACTACCACTTACAGACAATTAATACTGCTGCTTGGTGCCAGCCACAGTGCAAATGCTGAGGAATCAGACTGATAACACAGAAGAGGGCAGAACAATAACCGTGGAAGAGGGAGGGTGGGTGAAAGTACATTATGACAGAAACAGGATAATGGCTGCTCAATGCAGTATGAAGCCAACCACTACACATAAAATGGTGTTATAAAAACAGTTGCTAAGACTTTGACCTAGTTCTGGGCTACGACCCTTGATACTATACAAACATCAGTATATAAATGTGATCATTATCTCTGCACACCACAAAGGAACTCCTACATCACATATTTACAACCACTACACATAAAATAGTGTTATAAAAAGAGTTGCTAAGACTTTGACCTAGTTCTGGTTTAAGACGCTTGACACTATACAAAAATCAGTATATAAATGTGATCATTATCTCTGCGCACCACAAAGGAACTCCTACATCACATATTTACAACCACTACACATAAAATGGTGTTATAAAAACTGTTGCTAAGACTTTGACCTAGTTCTGGGTTACGACCCTTGACACTATACAGAAATCAGTATATAAATGAGATCATTATCTCTGCCCACCACAAAGGAACTCCTACATCACATATTTCTAATCTAACCTTCTCAAAAAGCTGAAACCAACCACTCTGGCAGCTGACAATCTACCCGCAGACGTCCTACAAATAACTGCTGAAGCAATAGCCTATTCAGTGTCCATTCTCATAAGTAGGTCAATATCAGAATAGAAAGTACCTAACACCTGGAAAATATCACACATTATTCCACTGCACAAAGGGGGTAAGTCCCTTGCACTAACCAACTATCGCCTTTATCAAAAATATTAGAAAGGGTAGTTCATTTCCAGCTAATGCAATACCTACTAAAAAATAACCTGCTATCCATTTCCCAGCATGGCTTCAGACCTTCCCATAGCACTACTACAGCACTACTCTCCTTCACCAGCATCATCAATCACCATAGAAACAATGGTCTATTTGTATCCTCAGTATTCCTAGACTTATCAAAAGCCTTTGACATGGTGAACCATAGTATACTCCTTGAAAGTCTAGCAGCACTTAACATAAGCTCCTCCACCATATCATGGTTCCATAACTACTTAACAGGCCGTCAACAGGCAGTTATTTGGCAAGAGCAGCTTTCCCCTCTTTTACCAGTAGGTATAGGTGCTCCCCAAGGGTCCATCCTAGGACCTCTGTTATTCTCACTGTTTACTAACCGAATATCCTAATCCACACTCTCTGCCCTCCCCTACAGGAACTAAAAGCCATAACCCAAAAAAACTTCTTGGCCAAAGAATACTCATTAACATAAAAGTTATTCTTAACCCCAAAAAAACTAAACTCATTCTCTTTGGCCCTTGTAGATCTCCTCCACCAAATAATGACTTTACCATAACATCTAGAGACAGTATTCAAATTACCCCAACCACACACACAAAACTATTAGGTGTAGAAATCGACAATAATACGATATGACATTCATATAGCCCAAACAATTAAGAAAGTTAACAAAAGGCTTGGTCTCCTCTACAGAAATCAACAGTTCATCACTAGACCTACCAAGGTCACCTTCGCAAGGACTCACCTATTATCCATTCTCCTTTATGACTACCCCTATCTTAACTAATCTTCATCATAGCAAAAGAAACAAATTGGCATCCTGCTACAACAAGATTGCTAGATTTGCTACTGATTCCTCTCATAGGTCCCACCACTGTCTTGCCCTTAAGCAACTAAATTGGCTCAAACTATGTCAACTACTCCTACTAAACCAACTCTCAATAGCGCATAAACTCTACTACTTCCCTGAAACAAAATCAGCACTTCAAAACATAATTCACCCCTACACCACCAGCAGGACTCTAAGATCTATTCATCAGAACCACATAAATGTCATCAAACACAAAAATGATGCAGGTAAATCTCTCTTTGCCTGCACCATCGCCAGAACCTGAAACTCACTCCCAAGTCACTTAACTTCTACCACCACTACTTCCCAGTTTAAAAAACTTTTCAAAACCCACTACATATCTAACTGGCATTGCACATGCTGCTCTCCAGGCTAGGCCATATCACTGCACTAGTGCTAGGATTCTGCTAGGGATCAAATGGCTGCTCCCTATGTCCTGTTGCTTGAAATTTGCTAGAAATTTGCTTAGTATCAAATGGTTGCTACCTTATAAAAAAATAAATAAATTAAAAAAAAAAACATCCAAGGGTTCTATCCTTTATACCTATATTAAAACTAACTTTCTGCCAAACATCTGCTATTTTTCATATATGCTGAATGGTCTGTTATGATATACTATTTCTGTACCTATATTTGTGATTGGAGCTATCTACACTCAGTTGTAGTCCTCATATGTATACTGTATGTATATTATTACTATGTTTGTATGGAATTGTATTGTTTGCTTGGAGCTTTTCTCCCCAGGCCTCCGCTGAAAATGGACCTGCATCCAGTTGGACTTTCCCAGTTAACAAATGTAAAGTAAAAAAAATAAAATAAAATATTTAAAATTACACAATTGAAGGGACAGCGGTAACATTTTGTAGCAAGGGAAGATGTAGGTGTTAGGCTTTCTCAGAATAATGACAATAATAAAATCCCACAAGATTAACATTACAAACCTTGGCCTAATAAATATGCAATAGTAAAAAGTACTATGACAGAAGGAATGAACAGAGAAAGACATGGAGAGAGACATGACACAATGTTGTTTTATGGGACATTTAAGACCATCCTTAAGATGTGTTATTCTTACGCATTTCCTCACTACTAATCTGTCAAGCTCGGTACAATAAAGTATTTGTTATATGAAAGAAGAAGGGGTAGGAAAATAGAAACAAGATTAAAACATGTGCAGGATGAGGCTGGGATAAGTGGTCTTCCTGTTGAGGATTGAACATTTTTGCAAATGGTGTATTGCTGCACAATTCAAATGCTATGATATATTCTCCTTTGTACCACTATGTTCATGAAATGTAAGTAAAGATTAAAAAAAGTTCATAGTTAAGCACATGATGGGAATATAAAATGACATTAGCAATATTTTGTCATATGTCTGGAATCAAACTCTTGACACTATGCAAAAACATCAGTGCACTGACATGTGACGTATCTCAACATACTACATAGGAGCCCCTAGTTCATTACATTCAGCAGCTGAATAACTGTTAGAGTAACTGTTTCAAAACAGTGCCTTTTCTCTGCATTCCTATAGTACAGTGGGTTTAAGTACATTTGCATGAAAACAAACAGATTAAAGCAGATGATATACTGTCGCTCAACACTGGTGCATGATACCAAGCTCGGCGCAAACACTGAATAAAAAAAAGTGAAGGCTTTTTGTATGGGCCATTCCTGGCCATGTGTATTGTGTGTAATTATATTTTTAAGCAGACTAATCACATGGAAATTATATACTTCAGAACAACAAAGTTGTAGGAAAATATGGCTATGAAGATAATATAAGGGATAATTACTGTTTGCAGATTTAATCACACAGTTACTCCCAAAGTTTGCTTGGTAACTAAGTTTACTTCCTCGTCTCTCAATTACCAAGTAGTCATTCAGATAGTAACTGTGGGAAGGTCTGCAGACTCATTTATTTCATTGTTGACTGCATGGGCCTTCCTATATTTTTATATATTTATCCTTTGCTGAATGGATTATGTAGGTTAGTAGACTCTTTTCACTGGTGACCATAGGTGGTATTTATACAACCATAACAAAACAACATAAATAAATGTTGTATTAGTGAATGAATAGCTTCCTTTCAGTAGTGGATATCAATTATCATATGAGCTATTTTTTCTTCTATCATAGCATTCGCCAGTTCTTGTTTAGGTTTTGAGTGGTTATGTTTTGTTAGATAGGTAATGATTATTTATTTGAAATTTCATACAAAGCATCCAAGAATAAAACTTCTAAATGCTTTCAAAATAAACCCAGTCATTCTGACAATTCAAAATTATGGAACAGAAAAAAAAATCACATTTTCAGGGGGAAGGGGTGACATTACATGCCCCCTCCACTCCCTGAACTAATGCAATTAACTACAGTTGAGAGACAACTGTAATACATATTTTAAATGTAGTTTATTTTTCTCTGCATTGTGTCCTTCAGAAAATGAAAGGCCTGTCCTATAAGTATATCTGTGATGAAGAACATCATAATTTACTACACTTCAAGGCTAAGGATCCATGCCATATGAAGAAAGGTGTTCCTAAAAGGTAGTTTTGAGGAGAAATACCACAGATAATACATTTTTGTATTTGCCACAGAAAATCCACAGAGATCAAAATTCAGAGATATGAAATTGTACACACAACAATGAGATTTAAGAGTTTTTTTTTTAAAAAAGGCAGTAATTCTAAAATAGCACTGCAATGCCCTGACTTTGGATCTGAGTATTACAGCATTAGTGAGTTATAAAGTATCAGCTACATATACAAAGTGATAGTTCCAGTTTTTGCATATTCACATGCATATCTGTCAACATTTTTCTTCAAGAATTTGTACAAAGCCAAAAATAATAGGGATGCAAAGGCACAAAATCAGGGGCAGCTTTAAAGCATTACTCTAGTTCATTTAAAAAGTTAATAGAAAAAGAGGTTTTCCATCAATATGCATTTTCTGAATAATAAGTGTTAAATTGTAATGATAAGAATTGTCAGAAAATCTAAAACATTACAAGGGACAGGGCAAAAATACTGGGTAGAAACAGAAATGTTCTTCAAAATCTAGGACAGCTAACAGATATGTTATCATGTGTCCTGTATTTTATGCACATAAAACTTGCAACTGTGTTACATACCCTGAGAAAACTATACTCTCACATGATGAACTCTACTTAGGAGATTTTCCCCAGGATTTAATAAAATCCGTGTAGACATAGTGTAGAGCCTATATGGAATGGTACTGTGTCTGTGTACCTGGTTCCCTCATGCATATTAATCATGGCACATTGCCAAATGAGAGCAGAGAAGCATAGTTATTGGATCAGCGTAGGAAGTGTAGTGCTAACTGTGTTCTCAGATGAGTAAGATACTCCCTGCACTGTCCAATGTAATTTTTTAAAAAAAAAAACATAATAGTTGTGTGGCATGGCATGGAGCACAGTAATGCTAAGTGGCATCACAACACCTGCCAGACATGTAAAAATAGAAACCCAATGCATTTAATTATATATTTAAATGTCATGTTTAAGCATAGTTGAGTGGGTTTGTGCAGTATGGTGCGGTGCTCAGCAGTGCTTAGACATAGCTCATAGTTATATGCAAAAGTATAGCAAAATTCAACATATCCATGTAGCTAAATGGGCAGAGTTATGGCCTCATGTGTAATAGGTCCAGGGTTCAAATACATCCAAGAGAAAGTGAGCATTCATTTTTAGAATACAAATTATACGAATTTATTTTAAATTATGTCCTGCTGTGCTCAGCTAAGCTCTGCTAAGCTCTGCTAAGACCTGCTAAGCAACACATAAACATGATAATGACTGGGCATGTTTATGTACTACTTAGCTTTGCTTGGCTGGTTTTTGCACTGCTCAGCTGAGCTGTGCTGGTTTGCAGAGTGCTACGTGATGCGCCACATTTTTAAATATTGCTCAATGGCATAAAAAGGCAGGATAACAGACTATATTAAGCAGAATAGGTGGGAATATTTCTGATGTTGAGGATACAATGGCAGGTGTTGGATAGGGTATGCACTTTTGTGTGCAGTATTGGGGCAATCAGGAGTCCAGGGTCATGGTTGGACTCCTTGTCAAAAACCATGATGATCAGCTGCTGCAGGGAGGGTTCCAGGGCTCAGAATGTAAGGCAGAGGCCCTCAACCAGCTATCACATGAACTCACCAGTGTGACAGGTATCCCCCACAGAGATGAGCAGGTATGTCACCACCATGACAAGTTCAAGTAATGAAAGGTGGATCTCTTGGACACCTGGGTCTGAGAAGCTCAGGCAGGGAATGCCCCACAAGTATGTAAGTAACTTTACCTCTGTTTCACCTACATCTAATCTGAATGTCTGCTAAACTGGTATGCATAATGATGTGCTTCTCTTTCAACAGCTGCAGAGGAGAAAGCTAGCAACATTGAGGTGCATGCAGGGCGCCCAGATGTAGTATGCTAACTGTACTGAAATAAGCAAGAAATAGGACAGCATTAACTGTAATAAAGTATATATAGTAAAGTTTAAAATGCAATAAATGTGGACTTACAGCTGTACTGCAATAACTAAAGACTGTCAAGTGTAGTGCAATAAGGAAGAAAGAGTAAAGCATTAAGTGCAAAAAAGTATATACAATAAAGTCTGAAGTTCAATAACTATGGAATTAGAGCTGTATTGCAAGACCAGAATAATGCCAACTGCTGTGCAAGAATAATTCAATACACTGCCGGTAACTGCAGTGATGTTTATACAATAAAGTCTGTTGTACAATAACTGTGGAAGTAGAGCTGTTTTGCAAGAAATGAATTATGACAACTGTTCTGCAATAACACAATAACCAATACCAATAACACCAAGGTAAATTGTGAACATCAGGATTGTCTTGTTTTAGCCACTACCGTACAGCTGTAGGTATTCAGGCTGTGAGGTAAGGTGCTGCAGTCAAGTATAAGACTGTAATAGCTGTAGACTGCAAATATAATGTCTGCCACATGTATTGTTTAACACATAGTACTGTTCAAGCCTGATTCTAGGCCAATATTGCACACATAATGCTCTGTCATCCACAAACAGCAGGCAAGCAAGGTATATGGGTGAGGTAGCGCACTCCATGATCTGATATAGTTTGTTGACTTCACAGATACTTCAGCCTAATAACATTAAATTGAGTACACATGCAGTCTATACATTAATGTATAAATTATCTACTTCAACCTAATAACATTAAATTGAGTACACCTGCAGTCTATACATTAATGTATAAATTATCTATTATCTCTGTCATGAGATAAAGATGGAGACAAAGTGCCTAGAGAGGAGTTGTGGTATTGTATGAGGAAGTCAGGAGTGGCGGAGAAGTATGTAAGAGTGGTACAGGATATGTACAAGGGTAGTGTGACATTGGTGAGGACTGCGGTGGGAGTGACAGATACATTTAAGGTGGAGGTGGGATTACATCAATGATCAGCTCTGAGCCCTTTCTTATTTGCAGTGGTGATGGACAGGTTGACAGGTGAGATTAGACAGGAGGCCCCGTGGACTATGATGTTTGCAGATGACATTGTGATATGTAGTGAGAGTAGGGACCAGGTTGAGGAGACCCTGGAGAGGTGGAGATATGCTTTAGAGAGGAGAGGAATGAAGGTCAGCAGGGCTAAAACAGAATATATGTGTATAAATGAGAGGGAGGATAGAGGAATGGTGAGGATGCAGGGAGTAGAGTTGGTAAAGGTGGATGAGTTTAAGTACTTGGGATCAACAGTTCAGAGTAATGGTGAGTGTGGAAGAGAGGTGAAGAAGAGAGTACAGGCAGGGTGGAATGGGTGGAGAAGAGTGTCAGGAGTGATTTGTGACAGACAGGTACCAGTAAGAGTGAAAGGGAAGGTCTACAAGAGGGTAGTGAGACCAGCTATGTTATATGGGTTGGAGATGGTAGCATTGATGAAAAGGCAGGAGTCAGAGCTGGATGTGGCAGAGTTGAAGATGTTAAGATTTGTACTGGGTTTGACTAGGATGGACAGGATTAGGAATCAGTATATTAGAGGGTCAGCTCAGGTTGGACAGTTTGGAGACAAAGCAAGAGAGGCGAGATTGCGTTGGTTTGGACATGTGCTGAGAGGGAAGCTGGGTATATTGGGAAAAGGATGCTAAGGATGGAGCTGCCAGGTAAGAGGAAAAAAGGAAGGCCTAAGATAAGGTTTATGGATGTGGTGAGAGAGGACATGCAGGCGGTTGGTGTGAAAGAGCATGATGCAGAGGACAGGAAGAAATGGAAACAGATGATCTGCTGTGGCAACCCCTAACGGGAACAGCCGAAAGAAGATGAGATGATCTATTATCTCTGTCATGCTAGTAGTTCATGCATGTGTATTCTACTGTCACTGCAGTCTAGAATAAATCTGTAGTACTAATAACATGTCATATTTTGGTTCACGGTGAGCTCTAGGCTAATATCGGTCAGTCAGTACTCAGCAGTGACTCAGCAGCTCAGTTTGTTAAATACACTGTCTGTAGTAAATTTTACCACACACAGATCAGGATTTGAATCCAGTGTTATGTAGCACTAAATATTACAGTATCAGTCACGTAACATTTACAGATTGTCTCTCCACATGAACTACAGGTGAGGTAACCCATATTATGAGTAAATAATTGTGTCTTTAGATGTCACAGACTGTTAAAATCAGTAGCAAGAATGTGAAAATACAGCATAAATTAAAGAAATATAATAATAATAATAATAATAATAATAATAACATAAAATGAAATAAATAAAATGTGTCATCACGGTATGGCTGTATGCCTGGAGTGTCTGTTAAAAAGTTGCTGCAGCCAATTATACATTCAGTCCAGATGTCCTCTGCAGTCACTGCTATTGGGTTCTATCCTCATGCCTGCCAAGGAAGGCATGATAGTCGTTTAGTTTCTCTACTGTACACATACATGTCTCTCAAGTGTCACACTGTCATGTAATGTAATTAGTAGTGTGTAGCCCCTCAGTCACAGGAACATCATCATCAGGATTACCTAAATAGTGAAGTATCACTATATCAGCCCACAGTACACCTTGGTAGTTATATAGGACCACCTGATGTGCAAGTGTTCTGTGTAGTTGTATACCCACAGTTGTAAGTTCTTGGCCCATACTGTCCCATGCAAATAGCTTGAGAGGTATGTTCATGCTACAGCAGCACTAGAGGAGTTGTACACATAAAGGAAAGACAGACCTGTAGAATAGATAGATAGTAGTACTTTTGACAAGTAAATAGCCTATTATGGTAATAATGGACTGTTTTTGTCTCTCCCCACCCCCTATCTGCATTTATTTAGTATTGTTATTCATTGGTTATAATTTACTATTAACATATGTTGTTACATTAAACTGTATTTTGGGTCATGTGTATTATTTTTGTTATATATTATAATGGTTGCATATTAACATATCTTGTTGAATTACCTATTTTGTTGGCCTTATGCCATAACTCTTACTGGCATGCTGTTAATATACTGACTGTTCTGTTACTTATTGTTCTGTTTCACATAATATGCATTGATATGTACTTAGGTTATCTCCCTGTTCTGGCATGCTGTTATTGCTAACAATATGTTTTGTTCATAACTAACCTATACTTACTGCTTTACCTCCATCAGCACAGCATATCAGGGTAGGCCAGTTCCTGCTGATCCTCCTACCATGCCTCAGCTGGCTGTGGCACCAGGTCCTAGCACATCTGGGACCAAGGCTGGTGGTTCTCCCTCTGGTGCCCTTGCACCACCTTTGGGTGGAGCTGCCTCAGGGAACAGGGCCTGACCTGCCCCTGGGAGTGGTGGCAGAGAGGCTACTGTAGCCCAAAGACAACTGCCATTCATGGTGTGCAGGACAGTTCAGTGGACTTACCACCATGCCTGCACTAGACTGATGGCATACTGGCCAACTTGGTAGGGCAGGCTGGCCATGGTGCCCAGCCTCCAACACAGCTACCTTTATGGCAGTGAAGGAGCAGTTTCAGCTGTCCCATGGATGGGGAAATGAGTCATGCTGCTGCCATCTGGAGGCACATGTGTCTCAGATTCCACAACACCCTCCCCATCCAAGGTGTTTAACCTCATCATGAGTCACACACTGCCCCTGTCTGTTGTCTTGTCTATCTTGTCTGTCTGCTATTGCATCATCTCCTACCCAACGTACCTCCCCAGATGTACCTTTGTTTTTTCCCCAACATTCCACTCTCTCTTTAAAAAAAATAAATAAATGGGCACCTGTCCCACAAAAGAATATTGCCCCATACATAGCTCTCCATTTCACACATGTGTCCACTAGACACAACTAATTTGGTCCAAATGGCTTGACAACACATTTATGTTACCGTTACCCCACTCTCTGGTTTGAGAGTCCAAATTCATCTCCAAAATCTGTCAAAATACACAGCTGTTGCTGTACAAGAAATGGATAGTTATGGTTCTTTCTAACACACTTCCTACACATCCCTACCTGCTTTTCACTATGTTCCCCCCCTGCTTGCTCCCATTTCACCACTTTCCTATCACCACCTTTTTCTTTTCTTTATATTTTTTTAGTGCGGATTTTCGCAGACCGGCGAAGTGCAGCTCACCACGTCACTTTGTTTAGCTCAGATAAAATGAGCTTTAATGTGCTTTAAAGTGCATTAGTGCCTGCATGTGATTATTTCATTGTTACTCATGGTTTACAGTGAAAATCTTGAAACTGCATCAGTCGACCGGCATATGGTCGACTTGGAGTGTTCAAGTTGGCAGAATGTTGAACCCAAATTGATAAACTACACTACAGTGAATGGGTAGTGTAATTCGAGCATTTGGTTTGACATTGTGCAAGAGGATCACGGTTCAGTGAGGAACATGGAATTAGCCCATTTCCTCATGGAAGAGCAATCTTGGAGTTGGCACATTTCAGTTGCAGGGGTGTGGGGGGAGCATCCCCCACATAGGGGTGCAGGGGGGCATAGCTCCCCTTCAAAACAATAGAATTAATGTACCATTGACTTTACAGTTTAAAGGTACATTAATATGCATAGCGGAAGGTGAGTGATGTCAACTCCTGCGATGTCAAATACATTAAACCATGGTTGTCAATGTATTCATTTTCACTTTGGTTTACTTTTTGGCATTTTGAATTCTACATTTAGAGTCAACATTTTAAATGGTTGACTGAAGTGGATTCGAAATGCCAATAGTAAACCGTTAACAGCTCTGGAAGGTCTCAAACTCAGGCTCCTCTCAACTCTAGCATAGCATATTAACCCACCATGCTAAACAGGTTTGAGGTCAACCAACTGTTCCCAGCAATACATACTGATTGCTAACTACAGTCATTAAGCATGTAATTGACATAAAAAAGTTATTTGAAAAATAGGAATGTACCTTGGACCCTGGTGCAATAATACACCTGTGGACAGCCAAAGACATAATAATGGATGTCAGTGAGGCCTGTGATATCAGGTATATGTGCCTTTTTATCAGCAACCTGTGATAAGACACCTGCTAAGGCAGCAATGTAAAAGTACATGTTCAATTGGGACCCTGATGCAGAAATAAAACCATATAAAGCCATGCACATACTCATGGTGGTAGAAATGTTTCTCACAGCCTGTATATATGCACAAATATCTTGCAAATAGACATGCTGTTACAGTTTCTCAGAAGCTCAGTCTGTTAAATGCATTATCTGTAGTACATTTTTTCACACACAGTCCGGGGTTCTAATCCAGTGTTGTGTTGCACTTTAATTACATTATTGTGAAGACAGCAAGTGCCAGCTGTGTCTTGCAATCTTAATCCCCAAAGGTTACTGCTACATTATTAACTGCAAGACAAAGGCTTGCAGGCAGGGACACAATTCACATATCCATATAGCCTAACTATAAGTTGACTAATACTCTGTTATTCACACTGTTGCATAACAAATGGACCCTAAGCACATTAATTTATTGGACTGTATGACATACCCCTATGCTGGCTCTGCTGTAATGACAGGCCTGACACAGCTGCCACAGTTACACGTACAGCTTGCTGTCCAAAGTGTTCACACTCCCCTATGCTTAGTAGGCTTCAGCAGATGCTGTAGCCTATAAAATACACAGTTGTATGTAAAGGCAGCTGCTGCAGATCTACCATACCTTCCAACCCCCTAGACCAAGGGATCCAAACAGAGCCATACTTAATGGGGGGAAGGCCCAGAAATAGGGACATGTGTAACAGTATGCCCCTATAAAGACAGTAGGTTGACAGAATAACAGCTACTTCATTAGCATGTATATTCTGATGGGTATGAAATGTGACACTCACATGTCTCTCATCCCTTACTGACCTCAACTCATAATGTTTGCAAGTTAACTGCCAGATGACCACAATGTCATGAGACACTGACCAAACATATGAGACAAAACTGTGCACATACTTCATACATCTCTACAGTGGACAGTATTGGTACCTACCCCCTGTGATGCTGTAGTCTCCACACCTCATTAATGCCTATTTCAAACACTAAGAAAGGGGACAAGGCCTAGAGGAAGGCCTTATATATTGCACTGTGGTGCCATGTCATTGGCTAATGATAGTGCAATTCAGCTGTTCTGGCTGCAGTTAGCAATACTGAGCCACAGATTAGTGCAGAGGAAATTACCTGTTAATGACCAATATCTTCAAAAAACAATGAAGGGGTTATGGGGAGCAGGTCTGTATGAGATTTCAGTCACACAGACAGCATATGTTTGAAGCATTTCCAGAGGAAAGAGTCACTAAAGGAATACTGCAGTCCACCAAGTATGTAATATAGTTCTCTATATAACAGGATGCAGATGGGATGATGGAGGCATGGGTAATAAGGGTTACAGCACTAGGCTTGTCTTAGATCTATGATATTGACATGTCAGTGATACTCTGCTGTCCTACACTTACAGGCATGCCTCTCAACTGTCCCTGCTGTCAATCACATCTCAGCTCTGTCCCTGTCAATCCATTCTACAAAGGTCGTCTGTTGTAGGAAAGCTAGTGGATTACACGTAATACATATTGACAATAAATAAGGGAGTACACTCATATAACATCAAACAATGTACTGTATTTGACCTCCTCTCATTCCGTGAATGTGTCACATAAATAGTTATAACACTGTAAAAGTGTCCCTGAATGTCCCTGATGTACTCTGCTTATGCCCCTGTTTCATTGACATTAGTCCCTGTTGGGTTGAGAGCTATGCCTAACATGCCTGTCAACCTCCAGCATCAAGAAGTCAGGACAAAACCATAATTAATGGGGGGCCAAAGGCCTAAACTCAGCGACAGAGTATAAATATAGCACTTACAAAGTAAGAACATGAGTAGACTAACAGATATTACTGTAACATAACTGTTTTCTGAGGGGTATGACCTGTGAAAGTCAGATTATGACTGTACTTCCTTATATCAACCATCCATGCTTGGTCAACCATTTGTCAGACATCCACATGTTTGTATGGAATGGACCACCTGTATGAGGCAAATATCCTGACATTCTGCAAACATCTCTATAGTTGATAGGTATGATGACTACAGGGAACATATACTACAGCAGGTTTGCACTGCTTTCTGTCATTGTGACACACTGGTTTTGCTGGACTGTCCTCATATAACACACTGCTGTTTGTCTGACAGTAGCCGTATGACATATCAGTGGGAATTTGCTCATAGGGAACACACCACAGTAGACTGCAGTGATGGGTGTTGAGACATACAACAGAATCTGTCATGGCACACAGGGACATAACCCAGTATTGGTACTGTCTTGGTGATATCCACACATGTAGTGTGTACAGACTGTGGGGTATGATGTGTGAGGGAGGAGTGGATAATGCATGCCATAATGTGCTAGCAGGATCTGTACATAGTGGACGTCCACATATCTGGTCCTGTAATGTGGTCCCCTCTTATTGTCTTCCAGGAAATATGTACCACAGGAGGCTTCCACCATTCACAACTGCTGAGAATGACATTATACTGGAAGGCATCACATCTTGCTTTCCAGGGCTTAACACAATCGTGAATAGCGGCCAGCATTGTAGGCAGACCTTGTGGGTTGAATATGAATAAATATGTTTTTATAGAGGATGGTATATGCACTGCAGTATCATTGGTATGCATAGATTGTCCGGTTTTACGTAAGAATATTTGTTACTGTAATGACTTTAAAAACTCTAGGACATAGGAAGACAGGATAATGATTTAGAGCAGTGCAAAGTAAGGAAGGAGGGGAGGAAGCACAAAGACGATAAAAGAGAAGAGATGATGTTGTAGTGTATGCTTGTGATAATAGTGCATTGAACTTTTGTGCAGCAGAAAGTTGTAGTATGAATTCATATAGCTACATTAGTACCAGTTTAACCAGCAGAGGTGCAGGTATAAAGCCATTTATCTCTCAGTTGTTGCTTCAGTTGGCATTTAAAGTCTTTTAGGCAGCAGAGTGTTATTAAGTGTATTCGAATAGCATGCCAGCTGTGTCCAATGCAGTTGGAGTTGAGTGAGTAGCCTACATTGTTGTTACCTTTAGTTATGGACAGTAATGATTTTTCAGTGGAGTGAGATGTCTCTCACTAATCTAAGGCTGAATGATGGAGTAAAGAGATGGGAATTTTTCAGGGGTATGCACTAGTTGAAGGTTGTAATTAAATGTCAGTACAATAGAGAATTATATAGTTTGAACCAGCTTAATTGTTTCAGGGAGATAGACAGAGTGATATGATCTATATAGTTGGTTGGTTGTGAATTTGGCTACTTTACTGTGGCATTGCTCTATTATTTCATCATTGTCAGTGATCAAAAGCTGTTGATTGACCATGAATTACCTTAAAATATCACTTGCCAAAGTACATCTTTATTGAAATGGCTAGAAAATGAGAAAAGTATAAATCCACATCAGCACGCCATATCCAAAAACAAATCATCAGCATGTTATGAAATGTGCAAGTAATGCTACTGTTAAGTAGAAAAAGTTCAGCTGTAAACATGTGTGGAAAATATCAACTGAAAAGCCTGATCTGAAAAAAAACAACTTGGCACTCGGATATCCCTGTTGCCATTCAAGGTGACAACCTTTCTAGGGAAATGTATAAACAGAACTCTCTGCAATCTATTTACCACTGCATAACTGCAAAGTACTCATTTGTGAAATCAAACCATTGACACACAGATGGGAGCACACAGCATGTCAGTAGCATCACAACCATTACACTAAAGTTTGTGGTTGAATGCATTAGTTCTAAAAAAAAGGGCCCACACTCTACAAACTAATGCTCATAACTTTCTTAAACTGTTCTTCTTGCCTAGCTAAACATTATTGTTTAAGAAAAGTTAGATTACCTGCCATTAATCTATTTTATAGTTCATACGCACTGTTTTTCTGTCATACAAGAACATCTATTCTAGTTTGTTAAATCTACAAGTTTCTTACCAAGCAGAAAAAGCAAACACTGCCAGGCCTCTCTAAAGTTTTGAGTTCTATGGAGACAAAATTTGTTTAAATTACAGACATTCCAAAAACTACTTGAAAACATGGGAATAATATGCTACTAAAAGTGCCTCTAGTGGTAAACTACTTGCATTTTCCAAATAAGTGCACTTCCTCAAAAATTTTAAGGAACAGCTAAACTTCAGAGAGAAATTGCTTTATGTTGTGCTAAAGCAGAGCTGGCTTCATCCACTGCCAAAAAAATGACAAAGATTAATTTTTTTCACATACAGCTGAAACAATATGTCAGTGTAATATAATGTGGATAAGCCCAACATCTAAATTTTTTACCAGATATTTTCAACAAAGTGAAAAAATAGCCATAACTTTCTGCAGAGGCTATGCTTTTAGCTATACTTTTTATCTCAGCAGGTTCAAGTTCATATAATATAAATCTAATGTTGGCAGATAACTCGATATCAATTACACAACTCATACACACAATGCCACTTGAAGACTGTAGACTTTGTCGGACTTTCATTACATGAGTACAAATAATAGTGGCAGTGTTATGCTCATGTTACATACATCTACAAAGCCTTGCAGAATATAAAGTTGTTTACACAATTTTCTCAGATTTAGGAAGGTTTCGTCCATGAACAAATACATAGCAGACATCAAATCTCTTGAATTCTGCTCAGGAAGTAATATGATCACAGTAACTGACTGTGTACTACTATTGCTAGATTTGTGCCTTAATCATTTATTATTGCATTTTTCCATAAACAATGTTACTGGTAAATTTCTGTATAATCTGATGCCTTAAACTGTAGTAGAAGTTCAATATTGAGAGAATTGTCTCTGTTCCAGTTTGTGCTTCAGTGCTTTTATATTGTTTATCATTTACTTGCTTGCATTTTGTCTCTGCCACACCCCTCACTAACACATTAAGCTAAAGTTTTTAGAAGTGCTCCAATATTGCCTTTATTTGATTGGTGTCCTCTCTAGTTAGCTTGCTTATGCCTTGAAAGTTTTCTAAACCCTCCTACCCTTTTGTTGTTCTTATTTTATAAGGCTGTGTCACTGGCATCCACCCCTATGATAATCTGATTTCCAAAGTCTCTCCCTTTCACTGCTATTGACTGCTGTATAGGCTATGTTTTGTGTACTCTTGCCACCCACTGTTTTCCATAGATCCATAATATTAGGTGAGTGCCCACCCAGCAAACCAGTATTGCTTATGAGTAAACCTCCTTTACTGCATACGGTCACCTGCTTTTTTTACTGGAGCTCAGCGATACTTGTAGCCACAGCTTGCATTCCAGAAGTGTTCAACTTGTATCCAGTAACATCCAGACAAAGTTAAGTACCTTTGTTTGCTAAATATTACTTAAATTATTTTGAGTGATTGCTACTGTTTCCTGTTTTATGTGCGCATTTCACTGAATATTTTGCAAAAAAAAAAAAGTTCTTCGTTTCACTTTTACTGACTGTTTTGAAATTGCCTTCAACAATGGATTTCTAGCTAGTTGTTTAAGTGCTTTGTGGTAGCATTTCACTTCTGGGCCTCTTTTACTGTGTTATTACATTAGGAGGATGGGAATTTTTCATCTTGTCTATATGAGTTGGGAAATTCAAAAAAGGACTCGCAGTGTAATCATTTTATAGGCCAGAGGGCTCATTAGTTCATTTTCTATTTTTTCATTGTTGTTATGTATAGCAGCAAACACCTAAAAGGAAAATTTCCCTGTAGAATGGTCCATAAACTGTTTCCTGTACAGCAGAAATATCGTGCAAATACCTTATACCCTGACAAGCTTAGAGCACTAGTTGAACATCGAGTGACAATACCTACAGATTTAGTTGAACTCAGCATTGTTGTAAACATTAACATTAGTAAAACTTAGTACTGTTTAGCATAATCTGCCCCAATAAAGTACCCTTATTAGTCTGCACCAACAAAGTACCCTTAATAGCCTTCTAACCCCAATACACCATCCCCTTGTAGCTCACATATCAAAAGACTGGAGACAGTATGGATTTGCAGTTTTATAACTTCTTTGTAGCCACCTTGGTAGATATGAGAATCTTGAGACAATGAAGCAATTGTTTCATGTTTACTGACAACCACTTAATACTTAAGGAAGCAGACACAGTATGCAGGAGGTACACTTATACAATGACACCGGAGGCTAAACTTTTCAACAAGTGAACATCAGGTTGTCAAAACCACGCATGCACAACACCCACTTTACACAGCACACAACACACACATACACTAACCTATGGTGAAGCTTTACAAGCATTCTTCATAAAAAAACAAAGATCACCTAGACCACCCGCTGTCAAAGGTATACCACAGCAAGTCCAAAGGCACTCAGAAAAAAAACACCTAACACCACACATCCTGTCACTCTCAGTGGAGCCAAACAGTAAGCCCCTAAGGCAAGCAAACATACTCTCAGGATTCTCATCATATTGGACTCAGTTGTAAGATATACTGATGCCCTGTAACCAGGCTGAACAAGAAGACAATAACTTTTAGTTGCTTATCTGGAGCCAGGCTCTGTCAGATCATGCATGCACTCAAGTCATTACACCACAGCTTTCAGCATGATTCCATCATAGTCTGAATACAGGCATTATGGAGTGTTCAGACAGTGTGTGTCAGGCTGATATGAGCCTAGCAACTGAACAGCATATTACCATTATCAAGGATGATGCCACAACATAAGCAAAAAATGATTGATTTCAACAACTGTCTACTTTCACATGTCATTCTAAGGGGATTCAGTATTTGTCAGCTTGCAAGGACACGGTTGATAGACTATGTTGCTTTGCCAAGGATGGTTTGCACCTTTCTGCTCTAGGCTTTTGAATTCTGGTTAAAATGTTATTTACTCCCATAGTGCTTTTTTAGGCAATGCCAAATTGACAAACCTACTGACATAGCAAAATCAGCTCATCTGAACCTGAAGGTGTTACTACTGAATGTCAGGAGCTCAATAAAAAACGACATTCCTTTCCAGCCCTCCTCACACTGAAGAATGCAGACATTTGGGCAGTTATAGAAACATGTTTTAAAGCAGCAGAGACTACCCTGGCAATGCAAGGTTCAGAGCCTTCCACACACTTAGACTAATAGCTGCACAGACAAGGTCTAAAGGTAGAGATGTCTCAATATACATCAATAACATGCATTTCATTGAGGTGGTCAAACAGGATTATGTGCTGCAGTTCCTTCATGTGCAGATCACTGTAGACAAAATCCTGTGCCATATCCTAGCCAGCTACAGGTTACCCTTCATGTTGCAAGAAGCTTACATTGCAATACTTGGACCTACTGGAGATAATTAGCATCCAACCTAACACATTAATCATGGGAGACTTACACCTTATTCATGGGAGACTTTAATTACCCTCTATAGACTGGGAATCCTACACATCCTCAAATCTTCAGGCACAAAGATTCCTAGACTTTATAAATTACAAATACCCTTGATGAAAGAGTGAATATGCCCACTAGAGGCTCCAACATTCTGGTCCCTGTGCACAAACAACTGGGAGAATGCTACACCTGAACCCCCTCCCCAGATGTCTCATACTTTCTTGTAAGTTCTGTCTATAAAGCTATCTCCTTAGAGATCAAAATTAATGCCATAATCCCATTAAAACTAGTAACAGTTGTGAAATATTCCAATGCAAATTACCTTTAATTGGTTGTTTGATAAATCACAATGCCCTTCCAAACCACAAGAACACAGCAGCCTATGCCAAATTGCTCTCAGAAGCTCTGTACAACCATGTCAATGGCTGCATAGAGGCTGGTTTACCTACCAGACGATAGTCTACAACTAGCCCCAGAAACAAGCCGCCTTGTTGGCACCCCAAATTAAACAGGATGTACAGCTAAAGAAAAAAAATTATGGCAAAAATCGGGAAGGGTAATTCCCATAAAGATAAAAACTCTCTCATCAATCTAAATAGGCAACTGAGAGGGCTAATAAGGTCAAGCAAAGCCAACTTTGAGATTAAGATAGCTTCCCAGATGAAAGATGACCACAAGGCCTTCTACAGCTATGTCAGAAACCTCAAGGGAAGCACACAGCAATGTGCTGAGCTGTTGGATAATAGTGGCACATTCATCGATCCTAAAATACAGCAAACTTGTTAACGGACAAATATAGTTCAGAGTTTACTCCCTTTAACCTCCAACCATCCCCCCAAAATGCTCTCAAGCATAACCCCTCCAACTATAACTAGGGAACATATACTGGTTGCAGTCATTAAAACCAAGAAGATGGCCTCAGTGGGCCCCAGTAACATCCCAGGATGCCTGCTGGATAGTCTAAAATACAATTTATCAGGAGCTCTGGAGTCATTATGCCACTGTAGTCTTAAAACAGGCTTTGTGCCATGTGAATGGTTGACTGCAATGGTTGTTCTCCTTCATGAAAGAGGGACTTCAACAGATCCTTAAAACTACAGACCCATTAGTCTGACTAGTCTTATTTGCAAATCCATGTAAAGAATATCATGAAAATCGTCAACAAGGACAACGGAGACCTCCAGACACTGAATCCATCACAAGTTTGGCTTTGTCAATGGAAGGTCATGTTTACTGAATCTTCTGGAATTATTTGAAGAGGTCACCAAGGAAATGGATGGGGGAAAATGGTGCATACTGCCTACCTAGATCTAGATAAAGCTTTTGATACTATACCCTACTGAGACCTTGTCAACGAACATAGAGAATTAGGTGTAAACCCTTTTATATCATGCTTGGCAGCTAGCTGGCTCACTGATAGGATCCAGGAGCTTAGAATCAGTGAGGTCACCTCCACAAAGAGACCTGTCACCAGTGGAGTCCCCAGGGCTCTCCGCTAGGCCTATTACTCTTTGTCATCTACTTCTTGGATGACAAAGCTAATGTCAAAGGCCTCTGGCTAACCAAGTTTGCAGATGATTGATAACTGGGAGCAGTCATTGAATCATCCCAAGATGAGAACACCCTTCGATAAGGTCTACATAGATAAAAGTTTTGTGACAAAGCCATGGCTTAACACTGAATATCAAAGTCTCCAAGGCAGTAAGAAAACCTTTCTATCTTGTTCAACCTATAATCAAAGGTATGACATCTATGTCCACAGAGATCATCATACCACTGTATTTGGCCCTCATCAGACACATCATACAGTATAATGCTTTGTTAGTGTCCCTTCGGTATGTCACTGACTAGACACATGCACAAAGGCTCCTTACAAAAGTATACAGTGAGTAAACACAATGTCGTACACTGACCACCTCAAACCTCTGTCTCTTTACAGAGTATCACACAGAGGTGATCTTTGCCTGAAATACAAGACAGCTCTGGATTCTGTTTTGATGAACTTTTGTACAGCTAAAAAACAAACATCATCAGAACTGCTAGAATAAAGGATGTAAATTTTTCTTGCGACATAATTAGGATATGTTGGAGAGACAGAGTTTGTGTCAGAGAATTTCCATTCTCTGAAACAGACTCCTCATCCATGTGAAGCAGAGTTCCTCCCGATCCCTATTTAAGTGCAACATAGACCAATGTATAGGTAAATGGAAATTCACTCCCTGGTCTGGCTATTATACCTCTGATGGATAGAAACAATCAATAAATCACTCTCTATATAAATCAAATTTGTAGATCACATTAGGGTCACACATTTGGACTTATAAGGGCCATAATGGTCATTAGCTTAGTATAGTGCAGAAGTACATTGACCTGTGATTGTTAACGTCAATATGGCAACGTGAGTGATGCTGACATAACAGTGGTTTGAAAATTGCTATTATATTAATATACATCTATATATATATATATATATATATATATATTTATATAGATATATAAGTTTTAAAACTTCAGACATAAGTTCATAGGAGGATACTAGGCTACTGGCCTGGAAGCCCTTATAAGCCTAGCCAAGAATTTCGCCCATGTTGTTCCCTCAATGAATGGAGATAGTGTACAGCACAGATCAGGACATTTGCCCTTTTCCTCATTGCAGTATGACCTCAGAGTTGGTATATTTAATTAGCAGGGGGTGTAGGGGTGCAGGGGGGGGTGGCTTGTCCTGATGCAAAAATGTTAAAAATAGAAATGTTTTGCTTTTTATTTTTATGTTCTCGGCTATATGAATTTTGAAGTTTCGGAACTTCGATAAGCTGCTTTGGTAAGCTGAATTTATACTTACCCAAATTGGAGATATTGTGTAAAAAATAAATTGGTAATGTTCAGGTTCAGTTTATTAACATTTTAGTGCTGTCATCTCCATGATCTTCAATTCGGGTAAGTGTAAATTCGGTCTACTGAAGTAGACCCATATACATACACACGCACAGTATATATTTATTATGTTTTTATTACATATTATTATATTATTACATACATACATATTCCAAATCATATAATATTCATGCCCATTAAAGTTAAGTTAAAAGATGAAGTTGTCAATATGAGGGTAAAACCAATTATGATAATTGTGAAACTGTAGAATTCATTTATTTGGTATTCGTCAATAACTAGTTTGCTAAACATATTAAACTTTGTTCCAGGCAGTGTTGTCTACTTTTTCTACCAAATTCGGCAGTAACTTCTTGTTATGCATGGTGCATTGCAAATGCATGACAAATGTATCTGCTGTCTCCCTACACTAGCTGCTCAAACCTCACAGCAACCCTTTGCATTACTATTTACCTTAAGGATGTATCAGTTTCTTCTCACAAAAAAAAAAAAAACACAAACTCACACCAGCTACAGTACACCTCACGCTGCAGCATAATATCACAAACACTTTTATGTACATGTGTTATCACTATTTTGCAATATGCAAAATGATGCTTAGCATTTTATGAGTTTTTCCAAACTGTTTACTCTTTACTATGGTGATGTGTCTGATTTGCCAGCCAGGCATTAGTGTTTATTTTCTTCTTTTTGTAGTACGACATTGAAAACCTGACTTTACTATACATATTGAAATTCTGCCTTGTCTAGGGAAATAATTTTAGTTTCAATTTTCCAAAATAAACACTTCCCTTAACTAGCAGCAATGTGCTCTAAACATACTATAGACATTGTATCTGAGAAGCAAGAAAAATTATTGCTAAACACTAATTTTAATTAAAAATATTGCTGCAATATGGATTAATTTTTATATAATATTTTGTGGAATTTCTCAATAAGCTACTACTTTCATATTTTTTCTTGATATTCCCCAAACACTACCTATGTAAGGCTTCAGTTGTGATTGTTATCTCTTTTTCAGTTTCTGAAAGCCCAGCAATCATGCTAAAAATGTGTTCCATGCCTAGGCAGATAAAAACACTAACTCAAGTAAATAACAAAAGTGAAAAGCCACCAGCCGGATAAAATAAAAGATATTTAATTTGATAATAAACCGACAGACTTATAGCAAAATGGACTTTAACATTAACAATCAAAAAAATTCACTGAAACGAACAATAGAAATAAGCATTTTCATTTAAAAAGTTTTAAACTTCATCAGACAATCAGTTAAATTACATCACTTCCTTATATAAGCTTCTCTTTTTTCAAAAAATCCTGCTTACATGGCTAATACAAAATGAGCATGCCCAGCAATAATAAAGTGAGTGTTTGAAAATATTTCTTCTTTCCTCGAATTTGCATTAATAAAGGATCTTACGTTATAATAGAATTTTGTAATTTAAACTTCTTATAAACATTAAACTATATGCTGGATGACTGATACTATCAATATGTCTCATTAAATAAATTAAAAATCTATCTTTGAATAATACGAATGTCAAAAAATACAAATATAGAAATTATAAATCTATACAAACCAACATATGATATCAGCTTATTTAGGAATAAAAGTCAAAATCAATTAAAATTACACTATAATTTATATTGTAAAACGTTATTAAATTATTATTAAATTATTTACTACCTATATAAAACTATATTATTAAGATTTTATATGAAGAACCAATAAATACATCTATATACATATATATATATATATATATATATATATATATATATATATATATAAAATATATAATTTTTAATTATATAATTTATAATTTTCATCCATTATTTAGCTGGTGGCTTTTCACTTTTGTTATTTAGTAGTTTGTCCGTGTCAACAGTTACTAACTCAAGTAAAACAACCTCATTAGTGACGTAGAATTATCAGTAAACATAACACTTTATTGTACAAAATTACATTTCAATAACAAATTGAATGAACTGTTACAGCTCCACTTAGATTATATATATCTGGCAATGCTTAGCAACATAAAAAGTAAAGTGTTGTTTTTATGTTAGTTTGCAAATGGGAAGCAACTTTATTAATGGTTATGCAAAAACAAATCAATGACTATGTGTGTATCCAACCCTTTTCTAAAGCACTTGTCCTGATGAGGTAGCAAACTGAGCAGTGTAGACCAGACATACCTATCCTCAGTAGCAGTTTCTGGTATATCCAGAGATATCTCCAAGGATTCCCAGTAAGCTGAGGGAATCATTCCAACATATCCTCCATTCTCCCTCTTCTCAATGGAATCTCACTGGTCCATCTTCTATGGGAAATGCCCAGGGCATCCTTACAAGGTGATCAAAACCATGTCATATAAGTCCTGTCAGCATAACGAAGCTGTAACCATATTCCCAGATCCTTCCAATTTTCCAATCTCTTTTACCCTGCCATAGAAAGTGAGCCCTGATATTCTGTGAAGATACCTTATTCCTGCCCCTTATCCGTGAACTTATCCTTTTAGTCTCTACCTAAAGCTGATGACTGTGTTACTTGCACTGCAGTGTTAGTTATGTATTTACATATTTAATTTCATGTTCACAAATCCTTCATTAGTGACTTTGCACTAGCAGATTGCACAACTTAGTTCATCATTTGGGTGTGCCTCCATAGCTAGTTATTAGTTAGAGATTTCAGTCAGGAATCCATGCCAGTATCTTTCAAGACATTATTTCATAAATGATTGATCATTGAATCTGTTTAATAAACCCAGTATGATTATCTGGATTCCTCTACTACATCTTGGTCAATCTTCTTGAAATACAAATGTATAATACCAATTATATGAAGCTACTGTCTTGAGTACACATAGCATATAAACATATCACTTCAGTATAAGATATTTTTATGCAAATACTTTACAAAAGGTACATTTTTTTTATACAGTGGCAAGACCCTCCCCCCGCTACACTCCCCATGTGGGGATCAAACTCACAGACCTGACCATTCTATTAATTATTCTCAGACTGAGATCACTGCAACTCTGAAAAAACGAGATGATCTAAGAAGTAACAATAATAACAATAATAATAATAATAATAATAATAATAATGTGCGTTTTTTGTCATGCTGTGATCTCAGACTGAAGCAAAAAACACATTTCAAGCACCAACACCTTAAAAAATACGAGAGCAAACAAACATAGATAAACAAAGTAACGATCAAACATACTCATGCAAACTAAAACAGAGAAACTAAATAATGAGTATTTGAAGAGAATCCCATTATCTGAGGCATTTTCAAAATGATCCCAAGAATGTCTGGACACATATTTGCTGGCAGCCATACTAGGAGCATTTCTTCTATTGGAACAGTTTAAGTTAGTGGGTTAACACAATGAGCTACAGACAAACCATAAACCTGATGACCACAGAGTGATTCTCACAGCTTCTACCTACATACAGTATGACTATTAAGGCATTTGTGTAACCATATGAAAGATTCAAGTTAAACCACAAAATATGGACTACATTTTAAAGTTGATTCATATTTAATTATCACTACAGTACTAATAAAAGTATGCAGAGTGATTGTAAGTTTTCTTTTAACTTCATGATTCCCTGGATTACAAACATTTAAGTACAGTTTGACAGAGGAGTGTGACAACAGCAGTATTCAAATATTACATTTTCACATACAATTTATTAACAGTTAACAGACCAAATAAACTGCTCTTACCTTTGAATGTGGATAAAATCAGCACAGTTAAGATGAAGCTGAATGCACAGACCTGATCCTGCATGTTGTGACCTGTGCTTGTGTTAGAATTTATATTAAATCAAAATAAACAAATAATGTAACAGACTTGGTATGAAAGGGCTTTTGATATGAATTAGGTTACAACTTACTGAAAAAAGAGAAAGAGAAATACGAGAAGAGGAAGGAACGTAAATATCCCTAAGAAGCAGAACCATTTAACACTCATAGCTCTTGATGACGCTGTACTAACTGTAATCTGGTTAAAGTGTCGTTCTGGTTATCTTATTTTTATGCAGTCATCTCCTGCAGTGAAAACTGGTCTGAACAATGACACTTTTGTTTATTTCTATATTTTGTGTGCTGTTGCATTTCATGGTTATTACTAATATTGAAAATAATCTGACCTCAGTAAAGCATTAGTTTTCATTATAATGGCAAAATCAGAGCATGCCAAGCTGAAGAAAGGGGGCTGGAGATGCAAAAAGGGTCATGCTTTTCTCAAAGTGATAGATGAGAAGGCAAATCTTCTGAGATAGAAGCCTAATAATCAGATGTTCCTATTGGGGCGCAGTGGAGATAGGAATACACACATAATCATCTACTGCTATGAGTTATGCATAGTGCTATGATTTTTTTCCATAGTTTTAGGCTTTTTCCTTTAGAATTTACTGATGTTCATGATAATAATATACTATTACACAAATACATGTGAGAGATGCAACTATATAGCCAAACTGGAGGCTGAGCTCTCTCAACTCAGGACTGGCAAGACCAGACAGGAGGAGAAGGAAACCACACACACCACAAACCCAGTTTCACATAGAACTATCACAACTGCAAAACAAACACATAAACACACAAAGACATACTCGGAGGCACTGATCAAAAATCTACCAAAACTACAGAGGCCTCCAAAGCAGACACCCAAGCAACTGCCACCTCAAGACATAAGACATGCAACACATAGTTCTCAAAGTCAGTGTGCTAAACAGTCACAGCCCTTAAGGCCAAACACAATGCCAGACACACTTGTTATAGGTGACTCCATAGTCAGACACACTGATGTCCCACTCACCAGACTGTAGAAGGAAAAGATCACAGTAAGCTGCCTGTCAGGCGCTAGAATCCGCCACATAACACAAGCACTCAGGTCACTCCACAGCAAGTACAAGTATGACTCAGTCATTGTCCATGCCGGTGTGAACGACCTGAGACTTACCTCCCTGGACTACATGAAAAGAGACATAGAGGAGCTCTCAGATTATGTAGCCCAGGCCGGTATGACCCTGAACCTGAGCAGTATCCTACCCTCACCAAGAATGATGCCACAATACAGAGACAAAATGATCAGCTTTAATAATTGGCTTAATTACTGGTGTCATTCTAAGGGGATCCAATGTCTGTCTGCCTGGGATGACATGCTTGACAAGCCACGCTGCTTCGCAAGGGATGGCTTGCACCTGTCACCCCTGGGCTTCCGGATATTGGCAAAGGCTCTTGCCACCCCCATAGTGCCTTTTTTAGGCAAGGCTCATATGATAAACCTACCGCCCTAGAAAACAAAAATGGAGAAAAACTAAGGGTAATACTGCTCAATGACAGAAGTCTAAACCTCAAGATGCACGCCCTCGAAGCCCTCCTCAGTATGGAGAACATCGATGTCTGTGCTGTGACTGAAACCTGGTTCAAAGCTCCTGAGAGCACCCCAGCACTGTCAGGCTATACCTCATATCATGCGTTCCGGCCCCAAAATCCGGACCGAACCACAAAAGGAGGGGGAGTATCCATATTCATAAAGGATACCCACACCTCCAGGTTAGTGGCAATGCACGAAGCATCTGAGACCATCCAGGTGCAATTAACCATAGGTAAAACTGCCCTACAGTTTGTAAAATGCTACAGACCACCTTCTCAAACTCAGGAAACCCACACAGCCTTCCTGAAGACACTGGAGAATATGAATGTCTCTCCAAACACCATCATATTGGGTGACTTCAACTACCCAAACATAGACTGGGAACATTACTCAAGCCCCAACACCCTAGCCCAAAGGTTCCTGGAGTTCATAAACTCAAATGCAATGGAACAACTAGTCACCATTCCCACAAGAGGAGAAAATATATTAGACCTGATCATCACAAACATGGGGACAAAATGCTCCACACTGGTAGTATATCCCTCATTGGTGAGATCAGACCATAAATTAATCTCACTGGAGATCCACATCCCGCCCCACCCCAGCAAAAGACCACAGTGAAGAACTTCTCAAAAGCAAACTTCACACTTCTTAAGACTGAAGTGGTATCCTTCAAGGCCCCCGAGCCAGTGGAAACCACAACCCACGCTGCTGAAACCCTTACAAATGCCTTCTACGAGCACCTCCAGGAATGTATGGATCAAGCAATCCCTAATAAAATCAAGATCCTTTCCACCAAAGGCAGGCGCCCGGTAGCCATAAACAAACTCTACAACAAGAGGAGAAAGCTACTACATGACAGAGCAAAATCCCTAAAAGGGAAGGCATCTCTGATCAATACTAGCAAAAAACTACGATCACTCATAAAATCATCCAAGGCCAACTTTGAGAGAAAAATCGCTAATGACACAAAAGACAATCATAAGGCCTTCTTTAGCTATGTTAGAAACCTGGGTGGAAACTCCCAGATATGCTCAGAATTAGTCCAAAATGATAAAAAAATCACTGAACCCACAGACATTGCCAACATACTGGCAGACAGGTTCAGTGCAAATTTCTCCTCCCTCCCCAAAAGGAGAAATATCTATCCCACCAGAGTCTAGCCTCCCAAACATCTCAGATGCCCAGGTGAGAGCTGCTCTCTAAAGCAAAAACACAGCATCAATGGGACCAGACGGTGTCCCCGGCTGTGTGCTACACGAACTCAATGAGGAACTAAACCCACACATAAGGCTGCTGTTTAATCTTAGCCTTACTACAGGATACGCACTCAAAGAATGGCATACGGCAACTGTGGTCCCACTCCACAAAGGCGGTGCTTCTACGGACCCTGAAATTACCGCCCATAAGCTTGACGAGCCTTGTCTGCAAAGCTATGGAGAGGATCATAATGGAACTCATAAATAAAGACATTGGGGACCTACAGACACTGGATCCTACCCAATTTGGCTTTGTCAAGGGCAGATCCTGCCTCTTGAACTTGGTCGACTTTTTCAAAACAGTCACTAAGGCCATTGATGAGGGTAAGGCAGTTCACACAGCCTACCTTGACCTAGCAAAGCGTTGACACAATACCCCACTCGGGCATCATAGAAAAGCTCACCAGCTTAGATGTAAACCCATATGTCACAAGATGGGTTGCAAACTGGCTCAAGGACAGAACACACAGGGTTAGAGTTGCTGGTGCCATGTCAGACTCTAAGCCGGTCATGAGCGGTGTCCCACAGGGCTCAGTCCTGGGCCCCCTTTTGTTCGGCATTTATTTTTCTGAAGTGCAGGCAAACATAGGGGCATTGTGGCTGACAAAATTTGCAGATGACTGCAAACTGGGCACCATAATTGACACTCCATCAGACACAGACATCCTCCAGAGAGGTCTCATAGAAATGGATAACTGGTGCCAGAGCCATGGCCTTAAGCTAAATGCCAAAAAATGTATAGTCATACCCTTTTGGAAAAACAAGGTAACCCCTAATTACCACATAGGTGGTAATCCATTAAACACGGAAGAAGTTATCAGGGACCTGGGGACCCAAGTTGACAGTAACCTCTCTTTGACACTCACATTGCCAAAGTGGTTAGGAAGACCTTCTACATTGCCCACCTGATCATGAAGGGATTCACATCCAGATCAGGAGAGGTCATTGTACCCCTGTACTCTTCACTTATCAGACCAATGATTGAGTACAACGCCCCATTCGGAATGTACCTTACCCGACACCTGCAGCAGTTGGAAAGACCCCAAAAGTTCCTCACCAAAAGGATAAAGGGGCTCAAACATATGTCATACGATGCCCGACTGAAGAAACTCCAGCTCTATTCAGTCGCATACCATCTGCTCAGAGGTAATCTGTCCCTGACATACAAGGCCATGTCCAACCCGGAATTAATGGACATGCTCCACCTCAAAAAATCCAAATCCACCAGAGCTACGAGAGCAAGAGACTTAAACCTCAACATGGATATAAATAGGATGTGCTGGAGGGACAGATTCATCCCCTAGAGACTCCCTACAGTATGGAACAGAATCCCAGTCCATGTGAGGCAGAGCCCCTCACTGACTCTGTTCAAGAGAAATCTTGACGAGTGGATGGGAGATCATAGGTTTGCCCCTGGAATCATCTCTGTGTCACTGCTGGACAGAGGCACAGCAAACTAATGGGTATAGTATCCTCATCCTAAGGGGTGGTGAAAGCCACACACACTCTGGCTAGGCTTATAAATGCCGTAGGGCAGATAGCCCTCCAGTTATGAATAATGAAGTGCTCCTCTATATGACACTGCTATGATTTTTAAAGTCCAGTACTATGATGTTTAATGATCAAAGGTTGAAAGGCAGGCTGGCACAGGAGAAATAGTGAGTGGAGGTCCTGGAAGATGTAAATGGCAGTGGATACCACCCACATCTGCTTCATGTCAGAGTGCAACAGGAGTGTCACTAAAATGAGGGATTCAGTAAGGAAGACAGCCTAGGAATGCATTTGCTGGAGAATAGGATCATAAGAGGTTACTAGACTATTAACCTGGAGGTCATTTCAAGCCTAGCCACTTCATCCCAATGTAGGCTCATAGGTTCATAGATTCATAGATTGGTACTAGGCTATCGGCCCTAGGGCCTATGCAAACCTAGCCATAACAATTCCCTGGATATTTCTTCCCACAATATTTACTTCTCTGGACCCCTGTCTAGCAGGGCGACTGACATGAACCCCAGGGTGAATTTCCTATCTCCCATCAAATCATCAAGGTTCCTTTTGAAGAGGGTCAAAGAGGCACTCTGCTTGACATGTATGGGCAGCCTATTCCAGAGTATGTGGAGTCTCTGAGTCAGGAACCTATCCCTCCAACATGTTTTTTTTTGTGTGATACAAGTTTTTAGATCCCTAGGCTGTGGCTCCTGATTGTGGGATTTCTTGGAGCATGTCCAACAGCTCAGCAACAGGACATGGTTGTGTTATACAGAGAAGAGATTTAGAGAGATTGTACGCATGAGAATAGAATAGCTAGTTGGAGTTTTTTTTGGTGTTTTTATTTTTGGCATCTGCTTGGGGCTGATGGTTTTTTTCTTTGTTTTTCTAGTTGTTACAGATTGTTTGTGATATCTTGTGATATCTAACATATTATACTCTATAATAATGGGGTCTATGGGGACAATATATGGGGAGACAAGGGACTGATTTTGACATTTCTGGATGAAAAGTGATTTAGTGATGAAGCCCTTAGTGATGAATTTCCTGACTGTTGTGGTGATGTGGTTATCGAAAGTGAGACCACTGTTCACCTGTGTTCCTAAGTCTCTCATCACACTTTCGATGTTTAGTGTCCTGCCACCTGTGTGGTAATTCATGGGTACATGTTTTTTTCCAAAGGGGATAACTATATATTTCTTGGCATTAAGCTTGAGCCCATGGCTCTGGCACCAGGCATCTGTTTCTGTAAGGCCCTTTTGTAGAATGTCCACATAATTTGGGGATTCAATAATGGCTCCCAGTTTGCAGTCATCTGCAAACTTTGTTAGCCAGAGTCCCTTAGTGTTGGCCTGTACTTCAGAGAAGTAGATGCCAAACAAGAGTGGTCCCAGGACTGAACCCTGAGGTACTCCACTTGTCACTTGTCTGAAGCTGGATTTAGAGTTGGCTACTTTTACAGTCTGGGTTCTGTCAGTAAGCCAGTTGGCAACCCATCGAGTCACGTAGGGATTTATGCCCAGCTTAGTAAGTTTATCTATGATTCCAGAGTGGGGGATGGAGTTGAAGGCCTTGATGAGGCCCAGATAGGCTGTGTGGACCGCCTTACCCTCGTCCACAGCTCTGGAGACTGATTTGAAGAAGTCAATCAGATTCAGGAGACAAGATCGGCCCTTCACAAACCCAAACTGGGTGGGGTCCAGTGTTTAAAGGTTGCCAACGTCTTTGTTTATAAGTTCCAAGATAATGCATTCCATGCCCTTGCAGATCAGACTTGTCAGACTGATGGGATGGTAGTTCCCCGGATCCAAGGCGGATCCTCCCTTGTGGAGTGGGATAACTGTAGCTGTGTACCACTCAGTGGGCATGAAGCCTGAGGTGAGGCTATGATTAAACATGACACTTAGGTGAGGTGCCAGTTCATTTTGTAGTTCATGTAGAACACAGCCTGGGATGTCATCTGGTCCCATGGATGCTGTATTCTTAGCTTTGGAGAGTGCAGTTTCTACCTGTGTGGCCATGATTACCGGAATTTGGCAATCTTTTGGTATTGAGATGGGCCCTTTAAGGGGTCAGAGGGGGGTGAAGTTGGCACTAAATCGATCTGCCAGGATATTGGCAATATCCTTGGGATCAGTATATTTAATGCCTTTCTGTTGTAACTCAGAGCAGATCTGAGCATTGCCATTTAGATTCTTTTTTTTTTTTAAAACAGGTTTATTGTTTTAACATACAAGGGAAATATCATAACAATTTTATACAAGTAATTAAAAATAAATATGATTATAACATTCAACAAAACAACTAAAGTATTTACAAAGATATCCACTACAATCAGATCAATTAATTAAACTAAAATACCATGCTATTGAAATTAGGATTTTTTTTAACAAATGTTGTAAATTATCCCATACAATATAATAAGATGTTTTTCTAGTTGTTCTTGACCTAATTGTGTTTATTTCCATATGGCACACTATATTCATAACATTTTTAAATTCATTGAATGAAGGAGGTGTATCTGAAATCCAATTTCTGGTTATTATTTTCCTAGCCACTGCTAAAATAGACCATAACAAGGGAAGCTTAACCTTTTTAACACTTTGAGGTACAGGTGTGTTGAATAATATAAGAGATTTAGAAATAATGAAATTGTCTGTAAAAAGAGCCTGCAAAAATTCATTAACTGATTTCCAGTATTCTTTCAATTTTATACAGTCATAAAACATATGGGCCCAGTCAGCATTAATTTCTACATTACATCTCTTACATAGATTATCTTTATTATTTATTTTACTCATCATCAAAGGTATATAAAAAGATCTATGTAAAAATTTCCATGTATAAAGTCTCCAGACAATGGAAGACGTAGTTCTATAAGCAGACTCCAATATATATTGTTTATCTTGTTGATTTGGTGGGTCCCCATTAATAGAAGTGAAATAATTCCAGTATGTATCTACACTGTAAAAAGTTTCTTGTCTGATAATTTTATGTATGTATGAAAGTTTACCTTTATCAGAAACTTTATGTTGTAAAATTAATATCAAGTAATCAATCAGTGTTGGAATAGATTCTTTAACTGTTATAGACATTAGATCTATTCTATCAATGAGATGTTGTCTAAAGGTCTGAACCTCTAACCAGCAAGTTTCTCTTAGATCAAATTCTTGTTTTAAGAAATCTAGATTTTTAACTTTATTATCAGATATCAACTGATACCAGTACTTTAGATCATTATCTATAGCTAAATGAGTTCCTTCAGAAGTAGATAACAAAAGCATACCCTGAGTATACATTATAGGGAATATAATAATATTCCATTCCCTATACTTGGGGTGCATGAATATAAAGTTACGATAGCCAATAATAATATTTAATGGGTAACAAACCATATGTTTAGGTGTAATAGGTGAAGTACAAAATTCCTTTAGTAACCATAACATGGAGTTATTTACAATCATATTTTTATGTGTTAAGGAGATTTTCATGAAGTGCATACTAATTAGCTCCCAATAATCTTTCCATTTTGCGACATATGACTGATCTGTTAATAAAGTAATAACTTTTACAATAGAAGAAGTAGTATATAAATTAAAGTCTGGAAAAGAAATACCCCCTTGAGACCAGCTATTAGTATGTTTCTTTAATGCAATCCTAGGTCTGTTAGGTGCCCATAGGAAATTTAACATTAGTGTATTCAGTTTCTTGATAATTATTTTTGTAGGTGGAAGTATTATTGATTGTATTAAGTATAAAATCTTGGGGAATATTATCATTTTAATAATTGTAAGCCTCTCCTCCATAGTAAAAAACATATTATTCCAGGTATTAAAAAGATTTTGTATATTATGAAAACAGGTATTATAATTATTATATATAATAGATTTAATATCTTTAGATAGTATTATACCTAAATAAGTTATCTGACCTGAATTGGGTACATATTTAGTAAAATTACTAATGAGAATATTTTTTCATGTATATATAGGTAGTATTTTAGTTTTTTCTTCATTGAATATTAAACCAGAAATACTTTTAAAATTCATCATTTTATCAAATAGAGACTGCATAGAAGAATTAGATCCTGCTGATGTAATTAGAACATCATCTGCAAAAAGTTGAATTTTGGATGTTATATTTTCATCTATTTCAAAACCCTCTATGTCAGTACTGTTTCTGATCAAATTAGCCCAAGGCTCCATTACTAAAGTGAATAATAGTGGAGAAAGTGGACATCCTTGTTTTGTACCTTTAAGAATGGGTATTGTTTGTGAAACATATGTTCCTACCTTAATATAAGCCAACGTTCCTTTATATAAATGCTCAATTAGATTTACAAATGCATCTGAGAAGTTTGTGCACTTCAGTAAGGTAAACAGATAGTCCCAACTTACTGAATCAAATGCTGAACTTATATCAAGACTAATAAGTGTTAAATCTTTCTTTTCCTATTTGCAAAATCAATTAATGTTAAAGTTCTTCTTATATTATCAAAAGTATTTCTATTTACAATGAAGCCTGTCTGATCTATATCTATAATGCCGGAATGATTGTCTTCAATCTATCAGCAAAAATACTCATAAACATTTTATAATCAACATTAAGTAATGAGATGGGCCAATATGAAGTACATCTAGTTGGATCTTTATTAGGTTTTAAAATTGGCGAAATAAATGTATATTGCCAAGATGGGGGGGTTATTAACTCAGTTTGGGCCAAAATAAAAACCTTATGTATTAATGAATATGTACTTTTAGAAAGGATTTTATATATCTCTGGTATAATACCATCATTACCCGGTGCTTTGTTTGGTTTAAGCTTATTTATTTGTGTAATAACCTCTGTATATGAAATACTTTTGTCCAATAGTTTAATCTGTTGTTTATTAAGCTTTTTATTCATGTTTGTGGTTATAAACTCCTTTATTTTATCTTTAGGTTCCATGTTAATGTTATTATTGTTAATATTGTGAAAGTGATTTCTAAATTCATCTAATATTTCTGGTAGACTAGAAACATTTTTCTTTTTCCTTTGAGAAAAGATTTCTTTGATATGGTTTTGTTTATTCAACCTTTTTGTTTTATTTTTAAGTCTATGTAAGTATTTGGGGCTTATTGAGTAAGACAAAACTTGTATTTCTCTAGAGTTATTTTAACTTTATGAGTTAAAATTTCTTTGTATTTGTCATTTAGTTTGTTTATTTCTTCAATGACTTTCTTATCCATAATATTTTCTTTATTATTATGTTTATAAGAGTCTAATTTACTTTGAATATCTAACAATTCCTTATCCCAAGATTTCCTTTTATTATTATACCATCTTATACTTTGTCCATATAGATATGATTTTAAGGCATCCCAAACATAGACAATGGAGACTTCAGGAGTATTATTTATGTCTAGAAAATGTTGTACTTCTAAAAGTATATATTCTTTATAGTCTTTTAGTTGAGTTAAGTATGCTGGTATCCTTTTGATCTGAACATTATCAGTATTTTTTATCATGAATTCAAAAACAATTGAATTATGATCAGATATAGAACATGAAATGATTTTGGAATTAATTAAATCTGTTACCATCTGGTTAGAAATAAAGACCCTATCTATTTTTGAATAAGTTTTGTATCTGTTAGAGAAAAAGGTGTATGGTAATGATTTTGAATCTATCTGATTATTAATATCATTCAAATGATAAGAATTAGCAAAATCATTTAAATGTTTTGCATTAGATGTAATTCTTCTTTTCCTATAGTGGTAGTATCACTTTCATGTAGTATACAATTAAAGTCACCAGCTAAGATAATATCTCCTATAGAGAATGATATAATCTTATCAAGATGATGTTTCACTGTATTAATACCAATTCCAGGTATCCAATATACATTAATTAAAGTGTAAGTCTTCCCATTAATTTGTATTGTAACCATACAAAACATTCCTTTGTCATCCTGATAAGACTTAATGGTTTTAGGAATAGTCATACTTTTATTCCATAAAATAGCCACTCCTCTTTTTTTCTGAGTGTGCTCTGAACTAACCAATACTGTATATTTGTTTGTGGCTAGTTTATCAATATCTTTTTTCAAGAGATGTGTTTCTTGCAGGAAGACTAAGTTGGCCTTATGTAAATTAATGTATCTTATTAGGCTTGCCCTTTTACACGGATTATTCAATCCATTAATGTTTAAAGAAATTCCTTTTAAAGATGTCATTTGGCATTTTTAAAACTTAAGAATCTTATGATCAAAATAACAAATAACAACATAAGTAATGTTACATCTCCTCCTTTAGGTGTACCTTTAAATATAGCTGTATTTATTGAATCTCTTATGGGATTTTGTATAGGATTCAATTTTGTTTGTAGTGACAATGAGTGTACAAAATATATTGTGGATGTCAAAACTATATACATATAACAATGAACAAGTGAAAATAATGTAAGGATTAAACCTTGCATCCAGCCTGGAGTTAAAAACTCCAACTTAGAGTAGTATTTACCACTCAAGTTAACCCCCTACCCTAAGCAGCAGTACCTCAGCTACCACCTTATCAATTTAATACTAGTTATATTTAACTTAAATTAACAGCTTTCAATTCAATTATCTAGCAAGACAAGACTACACATTTGATAAAACAGCATCATATAAACTAAAATACAACTTTTTTTTTTAAAAACTATTCATACTACTATATACATCTATGTAATATAATACACTTGTATTCAAATAGCATTCAAATAAACTTGATATTAGGAACCAAGAGGAGAGAGAGAAATAAAAGACGTGAAAGAGGGAGAGAGAGTGAAAGAAAGAGAGAGAAAGTATGTAAAAATAAGTTCTAACATTCATTTAAATGAAAAGCTTTGGCTAATATGGTTCAGACATTACATATATTAAGATGCATCTATTTTCTGTCATGTAAATGCAGTTAACAGCTTCCAGAAAAAAAAAAACCTTGAATTGCTTGTATATGAGCATTTTACTCATACTCATTATTGCCAATAGAATAAAATATTACATTTATAGAAGTTGTTATAAATTATACTGCATAGTTATGCAAATTCTCAGAAACACTTGCATTATTGTAAAAAAAAAAAAAAATCTGCATTTTGTATGTCTATACTACTGCTTTAAAATATATCACAAGACAATTTCTTCCAGAATAGAGTTATAAAGTTATTTATGCTTGTCAATCAGATGAATTAAATGAGTTATAGTAATGTATATGTTTGTAATATAAGTTTTGAACACAGATTAGTATGCTGCAGTCAGGTAGATTTTCAAAAACACTTGAATAAATGTTTCATTTTCTATGCCTTCTAAAATAAGACATTTACTTACTACAAGAAACTGCATCATTTAAAATCATTATAATTGACATATTTTATGAATTATAACATAGATATTTAAGTAATTATATAAAATAACTCACATTTAAATGTCAAAGAGTTCATTTTCCTTCACATAGTCACAGTTGCATCAGTTCTACTTCCTGGTAGAGTGTTCTTCCTGAATCTGTGATGTGTCAGTGTGAAATTTGGGTCAAAGGTCAGGTTAACTGCTTTCAGCTTCTCTGTGAGAATTCTGAGAGTTGAAGCTTTTGAAACAGCATGAGGACACTGTTCATGAAGTAGCCCACATCCCAGATTGTCTCCCTTAACATTTTGGCAGGAAACTTGTTAAAAACTAGTGACAAACATTCATTTAGCAGTGTTAATGCATCTAAACATGACAAAACCTTCGCGATGTACCCCACAGGTTACCACAGCCTCTATGCAAGTGAAATCAAGCCCAAAGTTATTAATAGGTAATAAAACTCAATATCACTGTCCCAACTCAATTCTATGCAAATCTCATTATTTACTGTGTCTATATGATCAAAAGCATTTCTATATATACAATGGAATATTACTTACTGTTTATATTAATAGAGTTAAAAATAAAACACATTATTTACTATTGTTTAGTTCTAATTATTATTAGTTAAAGCATGACATATTATTTACAAACAAGCATAAGCAGTATAATCAAGAAAGTATAATTAGGAATAGCATTTGAAGAACATATAAACTTTTACAAGGAATAAATATGTTATTATTCTATTTATCATATTTTCATTACTCTTCTCTCCCTAACCTCCCCACCCTTTACTCACTATCAAAATTTGGGGGATATACTTTCAAAAAAAACATTTTACTGGTTATGAAACAAAACATTTCTTTGCACACAGAG
>NC_056743.1:1849512306-1849544725 GCF_019279795.1 Protopterus annectens | reverse complement strand
TTGTTTTTGAGTGTTACACCTTAAGGGCATGGTAGGTGAGACACTGGTATTACTATGTATCTTGGGTGCTGTGGGAACCGTATTAGTTTTATCAGTCTTGTGTTTCAGAGGTCTCTGGTGTTTCGGTAAATTTTTTGAGAGAACCTCCACATAATGTTGATTTATGTGTTTGATGCATACTACATGTATGAGTAGTGGTATTATCTGCATGAGAATTGGTGGGTGAGTTGACAACCTCTTCAGTGTTACTGTTTCTAGTGCGAAAGAGCAGGAATTCAAGAGTTTTGGTGGAGCTACATCTCTTGCACTCTATATTAGAGACCATTATTAGTAGAGGGTTGTCAGTGTACATGAGGCTATTGCTACACTGCTTCAGGAGACCCAAGTCAACAAGGGTGGCAGGAGAAACAAGGGTAGTCCAACTGTTCAAAATGCTTGGTTTAAAGAACTGTTATCACAAGGGGTGCTTTTCAGGACTTTTTTAGGAGGTGCTGTATAGGTGGGTATTTCTGATGGGTTATTTCCTGGAGGTTTAATAGGTCAGAGCTCAAATAGTTCTTAGGAATTATTCTAAAGATGAGGACTACACTGATGTACTATGGCTGCATCTAAGGGAAAAATTGTCAAAATTATCTGTCTGGCTATGGTGCACAATTATGTGGCAGTGTAGAGTGCTGTGAGATGTTCAAACAAGCAGAAACCAGCTCAAATGCATGGCTTAAATACCAGAAGCTAAGAACTTGAAAAAAAATATTAAAAAATTCAAAAGAACCAATGAGGGTGCATACTCCAAGCCATATACCAATCACGTTTCACCAGACAGGCTTCAATCAGCACACTTCTCTCACTAGGGAGCAGAAGGGCCCGTTCCAATCAAAGATGGTAGGAAAATTTGCTCAGAATACAGCAGCCCCTACAAACAGCCCCAGATGCAGCAAACCTCAATTTGGACTGTGCTACAGGTACTAGCTACACTAATTTAAGCAGGAAACACTAAAAAATGTTTTACACAACAGATAAACAACAGTGAGACACTAATAAAAATGTTTTAATCAACAGAAAACAGCAAAGGGACTATAAAGAAAGTTTTAAATAGCAAACAAATTAATTATTTAAAACACTGCTTGGCAGGAAAACAAGACAAACAGAGCTGATGCATTACAAACAGTGAAAAGTAGCAAAAACTGTTTTGCAAATAGTGAAATAACAAAAAAGCTTTGCAAAAAGTGAAAGCAGCAACAAAATATGATTTAACAGGCACAGTAAGGCAGATAGTTGCAGTACACCAGTGCAATTTAGTTTACAGTATTAAAATAGGTGGCAAACAATAAAAAAGTGCAGTAAATAGTATAATCAAGCAAAAAAAAAAAAAAAAAACAGGAAACATATTTTTTGGGAATGAAGAAGCCTCTAGTCATCTGGTATAGTTGTGGCTGGTAGCCTACCTCAGTTTAGCTCAGTTCAAAATAGCATAACCTGGCTTAAATACGTGGCTTAAATACCAAAAGCTGAGAACTTAAAGCATTTTAAAAAGTTCAAAAGAACCCATGAAGGTGTTTACTCCAAGCCCTATACCAATTAACCTTCACCAGACAGGTTTCAATCAACACACTTCTCTCAGTAGGGAACAGAAGGTCCTCTTCCAATGAAAGATAGATGAAAATGTGCTCAGAATACAACATGCACTATAAACAGCCCCAGATGCAGCAAATCTGCATCTGGATTATGCTACAGCTAATAGTTACACTAATTTAGGCAGGAAACACTGAAAAGCTTTTTTAGTGGGAGGCCAACAATATCTTGTGAGGTGACCATCATCCTACCTGAGGACATGTTTATGGCCCAACTACCTAAGATGTCATTAGATGACATTGCAGGGGGAAATCAAGTTGCTGCCCCCCCACCCCATGTCCATATGTACAGCGGAATTTTGTTTTTTAAAAAATACAGGACTATGTGCATATAAAGGATCATACGAACCCTTTTTATGGAAGATTTACAGAAAGATTGTGACAGGATGGAGCCATGACAGGGTCAGTTTGCCAGCAGTCAGATAGTAGCCACAAGTGAGAAGGGACAGCTCTACATGGGGGTGAGTACTGTATGCATATGGGTATGCAAAATCCCTCCTTATATCATACATTGCACAATTACTGCTCAGCTATCCCTATAGAATCACAATCATAGCTAATGGGAAAGGCATGTAGTACATGACTTTGAAATCACAAAGACTGATGACATTTGTCAATGGACCTCAGTGAATCCAGGTATTATGGAGTTGATAATACTATTCTGCAGTCTGTGACGGCACACTTAGTAGCCAAGGTGTTTAGCAGCCACTCTGTAATTGGCACTGTCATGACACAGCCTGTATGGACCACACATTATGCCCACATTGTGGATGCAGTGCCTCCACCACCAGTACATTTATCTATTCACGTGGGTGCACTGCCTCTACCAACAGTACATTTTTCTATTAACATGGGTGCAGTGCCTCTACCAACAGTACAATTATCTGTTCATGTGAGTGCAGTGCCTCCACCAACACTATGTTTATCTATTCATGTGGCTGCAGTGCCTCCACCAACAGTACATTTATCTGTTCATGTGAGTGCAGTGCCTCCACCAACACTATGTTTATCTATTCATGTGGGTGCAGTGCCTTCACCAATAATACATTTATCTATTCATGTGGTTGTTTCTGGCAGAATCAGACTATGGAGTTTGTGTACCATGCAAACAATTGTCTCACATTTTCTCTTCCTATAATAAAGCTGATATTTATATTGCTCAGTACTGTACTGTGTTGTGTGTAAGCATTCAGCTGTGATCACCTCCTTTATCCAGTCATGATCTGAAATTGCTAAGTAAATAAAACGTTGCTGTTTACCAAACTATTATAGTGACAGACCATGCACCCACTGTGCATCTGTTTACTCTTATCATAGCAACATAATTGTACATATACCCTCTCTCTACAGAGATCAGAAACAGCTGTTGTCAACATGACTGGTGACAGAGCATGGTAATGTGGAGGCTCTGTGATGCATTGTGTACCACTCTTGGATCCCTACAACTGTGACCCCTTGCCAAGAAAGTCAGTGAAGTAGACATGGGAACCTCCCCACCCCCAAAGAACCACATGCAAATAATGATGATGTTGTTTGGGATGTTGGTCACTGTTAATGGGTTATATAGTGCACTTTTATTGTAATGTGCATGCTATTGGCTACCACTGAGATACACTTGCTTGTTATGAGTCATGTGCTGTGTGTCCAGGTTCACACACCGTGCAATGTGCTGTGTGTCTAGGTTCACACATGGTACAATGTACTGCATATCCAGGTTCACACACGATGCAATGTGCTGCATGTCCAGGTTCACACATGGTACAATGTGCTGTGTGTACAGGTTCACACATGGTGCAATGTGCTGTATGTCCAGGTTCACACATGGTGGAATATGCTGTGTGTTCAGGTCCACACATGGTACAATGTGCTGTGTGTACAGGTTCACACATGGTGCAATGTGCTGTGTGTCCAGGTTCACAAATGGTGCAATGTGCTGCGTGTCCAGGTTCACACATAGTGCAATGTAATATGTGCCCCGGTTCACACATGGTGCAATGTGCTGTGTGTCCAGATTCACACATGGTCTGCAGTGCGGTATGTAATGCAGGAAATTGAGAGTGGTCGCCTTGATAGATTCCTCAGCCTAACCATTCAGGCAGCCTTTTTTATGTAACATTTTGTTTTCTTATGTACAATGTGACCCATTGTTGTAGTAAATGGGTGCCATGTTATGGGAACACCACTGGTTCACTAAAGATCACCAAATGGCAAAGCCCTCCCTTTCAAAATAAGAGAGGTGTTTATCAGAAATTGCAATTTGAACTTTCTTTGTCACTGTTATACCTGTTATGCTAATGTACTATATGCAACTTGTATTGCCAGAGCAGCCATGCATGCTACGGACATATTGCAACAATAACTTTGTTAATTCAGCAATGAGCCTTAAAATGGGGTTAGATGATAAAAAAGTTTGGAGAGTGTGTGTCTTATCATATGTTGAGAAATACTGCCAAGTCAGCAAGACTACCTGAAGTGTACACACTTTCATACAACTGCATTTCTAGCTATACAGGAAAGGTCTAGTTATAGAGTATACATGCTGACAAATGATTTCTGTCATTATTTTATGACAATAGAACATGTTAGGATGATGATAATGATGTGAATCATTTTGTGGTTTGACTCGCAGGTTAACAGGTTACAAACATTAACATGACTGTCATTGTTTCTATCACACCTGGATAGCATAGTAGGCTGTCGTCACAGAGGAGTGTGGGTAGAAATCTCATTATGGTAATCAGTCTTTCTACTTTCAATGTGCTTATGCTCACTCATAGAGTGCTTCTTGGTATCTACTGAAGAATTTATGCATAATATGGTTTTTGAAGATGTTATGTTGCATGCAGACTTTCGTAAGGTCCATAGTTGCTTAGCAGTGGCAGGATGTTACAATGGTTCTATATTAAAAGCCCAAAATGACAAATGCTTGAGTGTATGTACATCGACACATAAAGGATGATGTACATAAACAGTGAAGCACGAAAACCGCAAAATTTGAAATGCCGAATGAGTTCTGTCATTAGAATGTGCCACACAGGTAAGTAAACATTACACTAATTAATTACTTTAACACGTTTTTGCAAGGGGTTTGGGGAAATTTTCCAGGGCAACCTTTATGTGTCGATGTACATAGACTCGAGCATTTGTCATTTTGAGCTTTTAATATAGACCTGTTACAGTTAAGTCAAACTCAAAAGTCAAAGTAAACTTTATTGTCATTCAGAAATCACACAAGTGCAAAAACTGAACATTAATTCCATGTCTTCGGACTCAATGTGCAAACAACATATAGACTATTTTCACAGACTTTACACATATAACAACTAGCTATTTCATCATGGACATGCAGGTAGACAGATTAATACTGCATATAATTAGAAACATGTTTAACACTTTTCGAACTGAACACTTATTTGCATGAAACTTAGTATTGCACAGGTACTTGGTTAAGACATTGCATTGATCCTTGCACAGAAGGAGACATTTGAGTATTGTACTGTCAACATTAGAGTATTACACTATGGACCTTAGAGTATTGTACTGTGGTTAATTTATAAAATTGCAACATGTATTTAACAGAAAGAAGAGATATTTTACTGTATTGCTACTGCCCTAGATGGCCTATAAGTTACAGTCATGGTGAATATTGCACTAAGTGTTAGATGAGACTGATAACCAGGTTAATGCACAATTTGAGACAGTTATTTTATTCATTTTATATCCTTTATTGACTGGATATGTTTCACTGACCTAGCAGCTTTTTTTCAGGGGAGACCCAAGGTGGTATTTATTCTGTTAGGGGAAATTTTCTATAGGTGCCTTGAGATCTTTCACATCCATCTGAGCTACCACCAACTCAGGCAGACTGGGCCTCAGTTTAACATCTCATATGAAGGTTGACACACTCAGAAGTACAGCACCCTTCTCATGCTATACTGCAGTGTCAGCAATCAGTCTGCTTGGTGTGTGAACAGAACTCAAAGCCTTCTGCACAAAAGGCAAGTATGCTACCTGTTGTGCCACTGGATTGCCAGTAGTGTTCATCTAATTCTGTGTTTTACTCACTTTTCAAACAGCACCCATTGTTATTTTTCTGAGCTCATAGTTGGATTTTTAGCATAGTCAATCTACTTCTGTGATGTAATCACTTTTCAAACTTGACACAAAAAGCCAGCTTTGGCCAGCCATGTGAGTTGTAACAAGGAACCCCCCCCCCCCACACACACACACACATATTTTGTATTACACAAGCAGTCAGCAGTCTTAGTTTTGGGACTGTTGGAAGTGGAAGCTTGGAAGCCTGAAAACAAAGCAAAACATTTGGACTACATTTTGCATACATGCAAGTACTTTTAAACTAAACTGAAATTAGTGTACTTATCTTACCATTTAAATCAGATTTGCATTTGCTTTTTATCTGAAGTTAAAACTACTAATTTAAGGCATTTTTTTACTCTGCAGTGTTTTTCAAGTAGTTTCTGTGTTGTGACTAGATGTTACAAGTGCGATCTCATTTTACTGTATGTTTGCTATCATTCTTCTGAATTTGTTCCCAGCCCACCTTTGCCTGTTTTGCTTTCTAACTTTGAGTTTTTTGAACTGCCCACCCTTAATGTATGTCTGGCATTAAGCTCCTCCCAGTCTCATCTTCTGTATAGCTGGCCCCAGATGCTCCTCCCAGTCTTATCTCCTGTGCTCATCTTACTGGTTACTGACAGAAGAAACTGAAAAGCTTCTTCCATTAGACGGTTTGTGTACTTTGAAATTGTCTTAAAGAATGTGTGTTCCTCATTGCTGGCATATCTGCCTTTGAATTGCCTTGTAATTACTTGTAGCTAGTTGTTTTGTTTCTGATAACTTTTAACTTGTAACTAACTAAAGTCTGTTTTTACATTAAGAGGATTGAGACTGCAGTTCTAGTGGCAGTAGAAAGGTAGCTTGGTCTGTCTGTGTTGGGAAACACACAGGGGGGGGGGCTTAAAGTAACAATTACTTGTAGTAGCTAGTTATTTGAATTGTTTCTGATATCTTTTCACTTTTGGCTAACTAAAGTAGTTTTTTTATATTAAAAAGACTGGGTCTGCAGTTCTAGTAGCAGTATAAAGGTAGCCTGGTCTCTCCGAATTGGGAAACATACAGGTGGGTTTAAAGTAACAATTACTTGAAGTAGCTTGTTGGTACCTTTTTACTTTTGGTAAATCAAGCTGTGTTTTTACATTAAAAAGATAGGGACTGCTATTCTAGTGTCAGGAGTAAGGTAGCCTGGCCTGTTCAAGTTCTGCATGCTTAAGAAGACAAAGTGAGATTGTTTCATCAGCCAGATGGCTTTTTAGGGACTCAGTTGTTGGGTGTTTATCTGCACGAGTACTACTTTTGCTCTGCTTTTACATTAAGGAGTTTCAAGATCATCCATGTTGTAGCAGAAGGTATTTCCCTTATCTCTCTGAGTTGAGAAGAATCCAGGGAGCTCAAACTACAGTTGTTTGTTACACAGCGGGTACAGAATTAGCAGCTTTCTTCTGTCTGCTATAAATTAAACACATTTGTGAGGAGCTGTTTACTACTCAGCAGCAGTTAGTAGTACCCTGTATAGCAGAAAACCTATAAAGCTGGTACTTAGAACTTTAATATGAAACATAGAAGCACTTTGCATGGAGCTAAAGTTAGGGCAGCTAGTTAGTACAACCAACAGCACTAATAAAGGATTATAGCACTAACATCTAGCCTTAACCCTAACTATCACTTAGTTGACTCCAGTAAAACTAAGTCCCTAAACCATAATAGCCCAACCCCAGTACAGGTCATGACAACATGGATATGCAATTTCCTAATGTCTCTGTAGCCAGCTTGGTAGATATGGGCATCCTGAGACAATGCAGCAATTGTCTCATGTACTCAGCCTTTTAATACTTAAAGATACTAACACAATCTGTGAGAGATGTACATGCATAACTTACTTGGAGGCAAAAATCTCACTTACAAACAAGGTTGTCAATAACACATTTACATCCTATACACATATCGCTCACCACACATAGACCTTCTTATGCTAAGGCACTTAAAAGAAACTTTCCTAAGCCATCAAATGACAACACCTATCCTCAGCAATTACTAAAGCATACACCAAAAGCAACACCTAACACCCAAAAATGAAGCCCATAAGGCAAACAAACACTTTACCTAGCACTCTTGTCATAGGGATTCTATTGTAATACATACAGATAGCCCTCACACCAGGCTGGACATGGAGAAGATAATGGTTAACTGCACATCTGGAGCAAGGATCCACAATATGATGCACACACATGCACTCAAGTCACTGCACCATAGGTACCAATATGATTCTATCATATACCATATGGGTGTAAATGACCCAAGACATATCTCACGGCACTATATTAAAAGAGACATTATGGATCTCTCTGAATATGTGCCATAGGCAGGTACAAGTCCTGCACTGATCAGTATTCCACCTTCACCAAGGATGATGCACAATGTGAACAGAACATGACTGATTTCAATAAGTGGCTTAGTTTCTGATGTCCTGCAGGGGAATCCAATATCTATTAGTATGGCAGGATGTGGTTAACAGACCACATTGCTTTACTGAGGATGGTCTGCTGCTTCCCCTAAAACTTTCAGACATTGGTTAAAACTTTATACTCCCCCTTAGATCCCTTTTTTAGCAATGTCAAATTGACAAAACTATCAATATAGCAAAAAAAAAAAAAAAAAAACAACAGCAACCTTATAGTGTTACTGCTCAATGCTAGGAGACTAAACAAAAATCTTCACATCTTACAAGCTCTTCTTACTCTGGAGAATGTAAACATCTCTGCTGTTATTGAGACTTGGTTTAGAGACACAGAAAATACTCCAGAAGTGCAAGATTACATTGCCTTCCACACATTTACACCAATATCAGCACAGACAGGGGGCAAACACAGAGATCTGTTTTAGCAACAAATACAACTCCACATTGGTTAAACAGGATGATGCCATGTACATGTCTGAGTCTCTATAGACAAGGTTCTTTATCATGTCCTAGCCAGCTACAGGTCATCTTCTATGACCCAATAAGTTCACATCTCTTACCTAGACCTACTAAAGACAATCACCATCTAACCAAATACCCTATTCATGGAAGACTTTAAATAGCCCTCTATAGACTGGGAAATGTACACTGCCTCTAACTCACAGGCACAATGTTTCATGGACTTTATCATCACAAACACCCTGGACAAGACTGCGCACACTCCAGCCACACACACATATGGGACCTAGTACTCACCAACATGGAAAAGCATTTCACCCCTCCATGTCTTCAAAACTGTCTCTCATGAAATAAAAACATCAACCCAGAAAACCAACTAAATCTGTAACAGTTAGGAACTAAAGCAAACTATATGCTATTGAGCAACAGTTTGTCAAAATTCACCACTCCCCCAACCCTGAGAACACAGCTAACTATGAAGAATTATTCACAGAAACCCTGTACAAACATGAAAATAACTATTGTTAGACTGCTGTATTTACAAGAAGTAAGCATAGATCTAACAGCAAAAGCAAACCCCACTAGTGCAATCCTTACCATATGAGGGTACAAAACAAAAGAAAGAAATCATGGCGAAAATCAGAAAAAAACAACTCTCATTGAGAAAAGAGCTCTCTGATTAAAATATACAAGAATCTAAGTGGTCTAATAAAGTCCAACAAGGCTAATTAAGAGATAAGGATATTCTACCAGGCTAAGGAAAATCACAAGGCCTTCTTCAGCTATGTCAGGAACCTTAAGGGTAATACTCAGTGGTGTGCAGATCTGCTAGTGAATGACACAATGTTCACCAACCAGGGTGACATAGCAAATCTACTGGCTGATAAATTTATCTCTAACTTTACCCCATTTCCTCCCACTACCCCTTGTGAAATACCTTCTATCATATGTCCCCAGTTATCAACAAGGAGCAGGTTCTGGTGGCACTTGCTAAGGTGAAAAACAATGCTTCATTGGACCCCAACAATATCCCCAGCTACCTCCTAAATAGCTTAAAATATGACCTAGCAGGATCACTTGAGGCACTCTTCAACTACAGCCTCAATATAACTTATGGCACAGAATAGGGGGCCACAACAGTCATCTATCACAAGGGTGCACCAACAACTGACACTGAGAACTACAGACCTATCAGTCTGACAAGTCTAATATGCAAAGCCATAGCATGAATTATCATGAAAATGATCAACAAGGACATTGGCAGCCTACCTATAGTGGACCCATCCTAGTTTGGCTTTGTTTAGAGAAGATCTTGTCCTCTCAACCTGGTAGACTTCTTTGAGATTGTCACTAAGGCTATGGATGAGGGGAAAATGGTACATACTGTCTACCTTGACCTGGTCAAAGTGTTTGACATAATACCCCACACTGACAAACACTCATAAGTAGGCATAAATCCTTACATAACCTACTGCATTGCTGGCTGTCTCACAGGTACAACCCAAGAAGTCAGGAATGGTTAGACCACCTCCAGCAGAAGACTGGTCACCAGCAAAGTACCCCAGAGCTCTGTGTTGATACCACTCTTATTTGTCATCTTCTTCTCAGAAGTCATAGCCAATATCAAATGCCACTTGGCTCATCAAATTTACAGATGACTATAAATTTGGAGCCATCGTACATTCTCCCCAGGGCAGAAACATCCTAAAAGAGGGTGTAAAACAAACAGATGACTGGTGCCAAAGCTATGGATTAAAACTTAATATGAAGAAATGCATTATAATGCCCTATGGGAAATCATCCACCCTACATTACCACCAGGTTATGGCATCCAAGAACAAGGACATTATAGTATCAGTCTACTCAGCCCTAGCCTTTATCATATCCATTGTTGAGTACAAATTCTCCCTTTGCCATGTACCTAACCAGACACTTACAACAGCTGCAATGCCCTCAAAAGTTTCTCACCAGGAGAATCCATGGCATGAATACCTTGCCCTATGCAGATTGCCTTAAGGCCCTACCTCTGTACTCAGTCTCCTTAGTAACCTCTCTAGGTTACCAAGAGGCAATCTATGCCTGGGCTATAATGCATCCTCAGATCCATCTCTGATGGATCTGTTGCACGTCTGCAAAACAAACAGTACCAGCAACACTAGACCTAAGGACCTGAGCTTTGCTTGTGACATAAATAGAACATGCTGGAGACAGTCCTATATGTCTCAAAAGATTCCTGCACTATGGAATAATTTCCCCACATACTATGTGAAGCAGAGCTCATCCCTGACCTTCTTCAAATGAAAACGTGATCATTCGATGGGAAATTCCATATTCACCCCTGGTCTGTTCCCCATGTCTCTGATGGATAGAGGATGACAGCAAGTAAAGTAATCTCCAACTTACCCTTAGCTACCTCCATACTAACATACCCAACCATGTACGTGTCCTAGGAACTCAGGGACAAAACTGGTTGAGCTGCACAGCTAGGCTTGTAAAGACTGTGGTGGCTGTTAGCCTGGTATAAACCTATGAATCTATTACACTATCATGGCTATTACACATGTTGCATCCTCTTGCTGTGACACTGCTTTTATTACAGCAAGTGCTGCTTGTTCCCATTCTTTCTCTCAACAGTAAGACATGGATTGTGTATTACCATAGCGTCAGCTGTGACCACATCAGCAACATAACTTACTACACCCGCATAAAGTGTACACTCTGTTATATTTTATTACTGCATTCTCTGGGTGCTGTCTGAATTCAGAACACTGAGTCACTCAATGAAAGCAGCGTGAGTGTTGCAGCAGGTAGCACTCTCATCTTTGGTGCAAAAGGCTGTTGGTTCTATTCCCCCACCAGGTAGATCAATTGCTGACACTACAGTGCAACACAAGTGGGGTGCTGCACCCCTGAGTCTGCTGTCCTTCAGATGAGACTATAAACTGTGGCCCCAGCTGTTGAGTAGGTAATGGCTAAGACAGATGCAAAAGATCCTATAGTACTTATCAAAATGACTAGAGGAAGTTACTTGATACCCTGATCAAATTTATCCTAGTCATATAAACAGCACCTCAGCTCTCCCTAGAAAAGAAGTTATTAGCTTAGTCAGATTAATGCAGCCAACAAAGGGTAAATAAACAAAGTAAGAGAGAGTGTGACATGTCCCCAAAATGGTTTGTTTCATATTTATTATGTGCATGTGCTCCTGTGAAAATTATATTTTGATGCCCATGGTAAGTGAAAAAAACTGCTGTCATTTTTATGCCCCTGTGAGATCAAAAAATGAGCATTTAATGTCTGTGTCATGTTACAGAACATCCAGAATTTGAGACTTTGTTCTGTAGGGAGCCTGTTCTACAGTCATCCTTGCACAAACATGTGGAACATGAAGGTCCATTTGGGGATGGCAAATCCTGCAACCCATTAGTGTGATAATATCTTAATGTATGATACATTGTTGAGTTTCCCTCCTTTACATTTCTCTTTTCTCAGGTTTCATAACCATCATAGGAAGTTCAAGGCTACTGTCTTGTGACCATAATACCTTGCCAATTCCCACCGGGGTCTGTACCTCTCTTCTCAAGTAGTGCTTTGGCTGTCATACTCAGACTAAATGAATACATATCACATTACTCAGGTCCCTTTTAAAGCATGGCAATGCATTACTTGGCTTTATCTGTAGAGTGAGTATATTCCAGAGGTGAGCGAGAGAGAATGAGTAATGGTTCTGTCTCTCCACCTTGTTTTATTGATCTCTTGCTCTGGTGTTTTATCGACTCTTTCATTTCAAAAGCTGCAAGAGATCCTGTACTAATGGCTCACACACTGATTGCTTCTATGTCAAACCATTTGTCTTCCCCAAGGATCCAGTAAGTTTTTGATACTCTTTGTTATGAAGCATTGTGGTCTTTCCAGCTGTTTATGTCTGGTGAGGTACATCCCAAACGGGGCATTCCATTCTAAAATTGGTTTAATTAGTGTTAAACACAAGGAGGGCAATAACCTCTGTAGGTCTATATAATAGTCAACTGAGGATCAGCTGTGCCAAGCAGAAGGATTTCCTCATAACTATTGGTACATGGTTGTGAAAGCAGGCAGAATTATCAACCCCCATTTCCAAGGTCTGTGACTGTGTTTTTTTTTTTTTTTTTGCTTAAATATTTTTATTGATTTTAGAAAATAACTGTTATTTTTTTAAAGTTGGGTTTTGTCAGTGTTATATACAGATGTGAATGGTTTGTCTACCAAATACACAGTGTTGTATAATACAAGCCTATTTGTAATATACCAGGCATTTATAAATGTAAGTTCTTGCTGGACTGCCTGTGTGTCCAACAGAGGTTTCACAATGACTACCAATTTACAGTCAAGCAACTTGGTTAGTCATAAGGCTTTTGTTTCAGTCTTTACGTAAGAGTACTAAACACTGAACAAAAGTGGTGTGACTATTGTGCCCTGTGGGACAGCACTCTTATGGTGACCCTGTCACTTGTACTGTGTGGCTCATGTAATTTAGACAATTTGTTGTCCACATTGCAAGATGCTGATCAGTATTTAATGCATATACATACCTTAAAAGTTATATGAACAGGGTGGGGGGGATGGTATCAAATGCATTAGCCTGATCAAGGTAAGCTGTTTGTACAATCTGACCACTGTTAATAGCTAGTGTTGCCTTTCTTAACATACTTAACCAGGTTCATTACACTGCATCTAGCATATACAAAACCAAATTGTTGCATACATAGCCTTATGGGAATCTTTATGTCATTGTTAATAAAGTTGCTATGTGTTCTTACAAATGGCCATTATCCAGGTGATGGGCCTATACTTTCACGGTTCAGTACTAGGGTCAGTTTTTTGGAGTGGCATCATCAGAGCTGTAAACCAAACATCAAAGGTGACACATGCCATGATATTTTGGATGACACGTCAACAATCACCAACACCCGAGTTACCAAATACACTGCTTTTCCATTCATTGCTCATGTGGAGTGCACTGAATTATTTTGTGCTAGGAGCTTTTGACACACCAAACCCAAAAGGTTCACCATCACTGCACTAGTGGGTGTTTGATACTATTTTTCAGACAGTCAGGTATGTTATCTGGTCCCATGGAGGATGTATTCTTAGGATCATAGGAGATTACTAGGCTATTGACCCCGAGGTAATTTTAAGCCTAGATGTTTTATCCTAATGTAATACCACAGAAATGCTAGTCCATATTCAAGATTGTATTTAGTGATTACTGCCCATGTCCAAGAGGATTGTGGGCTCTATTCCTGGTAAGAATTTATGGTGCCCCATCCAATTTCCTCTTGAACAGTGTCATAGAGGTCCTCTGTTTCACAAGAATTGGTAGCCTGTTCCAAAGAAGCAGCAGTCGCTGGGAAATAAATCTTTCTCTCCAGCATGTCCTATTTAAGTTGCAGGCCATATTTAGGTCCCTTGAATGGGTAGCCCTAGTCCCGTGTGATTTACTGACATGTAGCAAGTACATTAGGTCTGGGTCTTGCATTCCTCTGTAGGCCAGGCATAAGTCTCCCGTAAGAAGTCTGTACGATATGGCGTATAGTGACATGGACCTTAGTCGGTCTGTGTAAGGCACATACTGGGGCCCCTTGATCTTCTTTGTTAGAAGTCTCTGAGGTCTTTCTAATTGCTGCAGGTGCTTAGTATGATACATGCCAAATGGGGTGTTATATTCAATTATGGGCCATATAAGTGCCCAGTATAGTAGATGTTATAACTTATTTTGCTCTCAAGGCAATACCTTTATTAATCAAGTGTGCTATGTAGAAATCTTTCCTTACTACAGTACACAGATGGTGGTCAAAGTTAAGGTAGCAGTTAACTTGTGATCCTAGGTCCCTTACCAGTTCATGGGTACTTAGGGTATTGTTGTTGGTTTGACAGTGTGAGGGGAAACTGTGCCAAAGGGAATGATGATGCATTTCTTTGCATTCAGTTTGAGACTGCGACTAATGCACCAGTCGCTGGTCTGCATGAGACTCTCCTGGAGTATACTGACATCATTTCAGGATTTTATGACTGCATCTAGTTTGCAGTCATCTGCAAACTTGGTTAGCCACAGCCCCTTAGTTTTGACCTGAACTTCTAAGAAGTATATACCTAACAGTAGGATCCCAGCACTAACCCCTGTGACACCCCACTGGTAACAGGTCTGCTGGTTGATGTGAAGTTACCCACTTTGATAGTGTGTTTCCAGTTTGCGAGCCAGTTGGTAACCCGTCTTAAGACAAAGGAATTTACATACAGTTTGCCAAGTTTATCAGTAATGCCTGAATGTGGGATTGTGTCGAAAGCCTTTGCCAGGTTGAGGTATGCTGTGTGCACAGATTTGCCCTCATCAATGGCCTTGGTCACATATTCAAAGAAATATACCAGATTTAACAGACAGGATCTCCCCTTCACGAAGCCAAATTGGGTAGGCTCCCTGGTTCACAGGTCACCTATTTCTTTACTTATGAGGTCCATAATGATACGTTACATGGCTTTACAGATGAGGCTGGCCAGGCTTATGGGTCTATAATTCCTAGGTCTGTTGCTAGGCCACCTTTGTGGAGGGGAATAACTGTTGCTCTTCTCTGTTCCACAGGAATAAAGCCTGTGGTTAGGCTATGATTGAAAAGTGTACTTAGTGGTGATGCTAGTTCATGTTCTAGCCTGCTAGAAGACAGCCTGGGAAGTCAGCTGGTCCCACAGAGGCTGTGTTTTTTGCCTTGGACAAGGCGTTGAAGACCTGTTCTTCAGATATGTACAGTGGAGAGGGAATTTGGGGGAAGGTTTGTTGTATGTTAGGAGGGGATAAGGGAGTGAAATTTTGGTTAAACCTATCCCCTAGAAGGTATGCTATCACTGTGAAGTTAGTGTGTGTGTGATACCATGGTCACTAGTTCTGCACATGCTTGGGTCCTAACCTTTAGGGTATGTACATAGCTGTAGAAGGCTGTATGATTATCCTTGGCTGTACTTGCTAAGTTTCTCTCAAAAGAGTCCTTGGAGAATTTGACAAGTTGTCTTGTTTGCCTGCTGAGGCTGAGGAGGGTGCTTTTCCATTGTTTGGGCCTTGCCTTTGTTTTCTTGGACAGCAACTTTTTACATTTATTGTAATGGTTGTTGATGCTGGGTGTCTTCCTTGGCAGCTTTTTTTACTTGGGGCTCTGGCTTTGATTCTTTTTGGTATGACAGTTTATTCACTTATGCAAGTGATTGTACAGGGCTTTAGTGTAAGCTTTGGCCTAGTTACCACTTCCAACTTGGGGTGGAGCTTGGAATGCATTTATACCTTCACCTAGGAGTGTAGAGTTTGTCTTAGTGAAGTTTTATAGTCTGATTTCACCCTTTGTGGGTTCTGGTGATAGTGCCAGCTTGAAGGTGACTGTTCTGTGGTCAGTTTTAACTAATGAGGCTCTGACAGTTGCAGCAGTGCATCTTTTTGACATGTTGGTAAGGACCAGATCCAGAATGTGTGTTCCCCTTGTTGGGGTATGGACAATTTGTTCCAGGGCATTTGAATTAACAAAGTCAAGGAACTTTTGCACTTGCGATTTAGGGCAAGTGTAGGTTTCCCAGTTGATGGTGGGATAATTGAAATCCTCCATAACCAGTGTGTTCAGTAAAATTTGGATTGTCTCCAGTTTGGTCAGGTAGGCTTCATAGCCATCGTTGCTCATGGTGGGGGATCTATAACTGGCTATGACTTAAATGGGTGTCTTACCCACCATAACCTGGACCTGGAGTAACTCCATGGAGTTGTCTAGTCTAACTAGATGGGATGTGAATTTATCTGTAATATAGATTGAAACACTGCATTTGGAAGGCATTTATACCTTCACCTAGGAGTGTAGAGTTTGTCTTAGTGAAGTTTTATAGTCTGATTTCAACCTTTGTGGGTTCTGGTGATAGTGCCAGCTTGAAGGTGACTGTTCTGTGGTCAGTTTTAACTTCACTAAGACAAACTCTACACTCCTAGGTGAAGGTTTTCACATGTTCATTTTGTGGTCTGAATGTGTGGAAGGAATTATAGCCTTGCGAGGCCATAGTACTCTCTGAGGCCTTGAACCAGGTTTCAGTGACTGCACAGGCATCTACATCTTCAAGTGATAGAAGTGCTTCCAGGGAGTGCAATTTTTGGTTCAAGCTCCTAGCATTTAGCAGCATGACCCTTATTTTGTTCTGATTGGTTAATTTTTCATCACTAATGCTGTTTTCAAGACCTTGCCTAAAAAGGCACTATGGAGGATGCAAGAACCTTTGCAAGTAGCTGAAAGTCTAGAGCTGCCAGATGCAAACCATCTCTGGCAAAGGAGCAAAGGCTGTTGACCATGGCTTCCCAGGCTGACAGGAACTAGATTCCCTTTGAATGACACCAAAAACTGAGCCAATTATTGAAATAAATCATGTTTTGTTTATACTGGGGCAGAATTCTTAGCCTAAACTAACCCATTCAGTATAGTATATTTGTTATTGATGAGGGAGGTTCAGATCTATGGTCATCCTTGGGTTTGGATAGTCATCACTGGATTGATACTTGCATTATATTTATGTGCTATTATATTGGCAATGTTCTCCAGGTGTGTATGGGTGTTGTTAATTTGTCTAAATTCTGCACATTATTGAGTGTTATTTCCTAAGTTTCTAATATTATAAAGAAGGTTTCATTCATTACACATTTATGGATGCCTTCCAAATGCAGGTGTGCACTACAGTCTAGCAGCTTTTGCTTTGCATTTCTTGAATTTAACAATGCCCTCATAATAACATTCTGTTGTGATACTGAAGCATTACCTACTATGTAATTTTCATTAACTGCTCTTTGCCTTACAAAGACATTATATGGGAAGCAAAGGCACTATCCACTATATGGAAGCCTTTGAACGAGAGGTGCAGAACATCCTTTGCAAAGCCAGTAGGTCAATCAAGCATTTCATTCCATGTTAACACATACTGGATTACCTGGAATGACACTTTGGTGCAGATTCAATAAAGCCTGGTCTGTAAAGCCATGAAGCATATTATTATGGATTTCATAAACAAGGACATAGGCAATCTTCAAACAGATAGGAACCATAAGATCCTCCGCCTCCAACAGCAGACCTGTCACTAGTGGTATTCTGTCCTGGGACCCCTACTGTTTGGCATCCACTTCTCACAGGTCCAGGCAAACAGACAAAAGGCCTATGGCTGGCCAAGTTTGCAGATGACTGTAAGTTGGATCCTGTCATTTACTCCCCAAATGACATTAACAAACTGCAAGAGGGTCTCACAGCAACAAATGACTGGTGCCAAAGTCATGGCCTTAAGTTAAACTAAAAAAAAAAAAAAGTATTATCATACCATTCAGCAAAAAACATGGTCCCTACTGATTACAACATCAATGGCAACCCCCTAAGGACACAACCTATGGTGAGAAACCTGGGTGCTCAGGCTGACAACAATCTTGTATTTGACCATCATAACATCATAGTCTGATTAATAAAATGGAAAAAAATGTTTAAAAGCAAAAGTTTACAAATTGATAATGCTTATTTAAAAATGTGTTTAGAACTACAAATTGTGCCACAGGATTTGCATATTGCATATTTTTCAATTTTCTTTTGGGCTGGATTATAACATTAATGAAGGTTAGACAAAGGGAAAGTCACTGTAAGTTGCTTGCCAGATGCTAGAATCTGCCATATGACTCACACACTCAAGTCTCTCAAAAACAGGTACTGTTATGACTCTATCATAGTCCATGCTGATGTGAATGACTTGAGAGGTACCTCTCTGTTCTAATGTTACTATATGCATGTGTGCAGGAGGAAGGTTTTAGCCCCTTAGTGGTGAGTGAGTGTGCTATGCGTTGCCTCTTAGCCAATGTGAGGACATATTGAGCACAACTATGCCTGCATAATATAAAAAAATGTAACTGGCACTTTGTGCATGTAACTGATATTTTATAACCCACTAATATTCTAATGCTCATGTCCAAGGTCATTGCATTCCAGTCTTTTTCTTTCAGCTGTTCCCTTTAAGGGTCACAACAGTGGATCATCTGTTTCCATTTCTTCCTGTCCTCTGCATCTTGTTCTGTCACACCAACCACCTGCATGTTTTCTCTCACCACATCCATAAACCTTATCTTAGGCCTTCCTCTTTTCCTCTTACCTGGCAGCTCCATCCTTAGCATCCTTGTCCAAATATACCTAGCATCCCTCCTCAGCACATGTCCAAACAAACTCAATATTACCTCCCTGACTTTGTCTCCAAACCGTCCAACCTGAGCCGACCCTCTAATATACTCATTTCTAATCCTGTTCATCCTCATCACATCCATTGCAAATCTTAACATCTTTAACTCTGCCACCTCCAGTTCTGAACCCTGTCTTTTTGTCAGTGCCACCGTCTTCAACCCATATAACATAGCTGGTCTCACTACCCTCTTGTAAACCTTCCATTTCACTTTGACTGGTACCTGTCTGTCACAAATCATTCCTGACACTCTTCTCCACCCACTCCACCATGCCTGCACTCTCTTCTTCACCTCTCTTCCACACTCACCATTACTCTGAACTGTTGATCCCAAGTATTTAAACTCATCTACCTTTACCAGTTATATTCCCTGCATCCTCACCATTCCTCTATTCTCCCTCTCATTTACACACAAATAGTCTGTCTTAGTCCTGATGACCTTCATTCCTCTTCTCTCCTCTCGAGCATATCTTCATCTCTCCAGGATCTCCTCAACTTGTTCCCTACTCTCACTGCAAATCACAATGTCATCTGCAAACATCATAGTCCATGAGGGTGCCTGTCTGATTTCATCTGTCAACCTGTCCATCACCATTTCAAATAAGAAAGGGCTCAGAGATGATCCTTGATGTAATCCCATCTCCACCTTCAATGCATCCATCACTCCTCCTGCAGACCTCACCACTGTCACACTGCCCTCATACATATCCTGTAACACTCTTACATACTTCTCTGCCACTCGTGACTTCCTCATACAATACTACAACTCCACTCGAGGCACCCTGTCATATGCTTTCTCTGAAACCACAAAGATACAATGCAACTCCTTCTGACCTTCTCTATACTTCTCCATCAACACTCTCAGAACAAACATCACATCTGTAGTGCTCTTTCCATACTGCTGCTCACTAATTATCACCTCCCTTCTTAAACTAGCTTCCACTACTCTTTCTCATAACTTCAAAATTTTACATTGGATGCCCTTCCTGAAATTACCCTCCCCATTTATCTGGGTTTGGGACCGGCACAAAAAATACACTGCCTTGTACATCCCAGTCCTTTTCTAAAATTCCTATTTAAAAAAATGTCTGAAATCTCATTGCTGGTGTATTCAGCTTCATATTTCTGAATTGTGATCTCATAAAAATAGATTTTTTCGAATGCATATAACGGTTAACCTTTGCTCCTAAAATTTCTAGTTCAAATACAAAAACTTTGCATTACTTGTGGTATTTCTTCTATCTCTCACAAAAGTCTTTTAGGGATACTTGACCTGATTATCACAAACATGGGATCCAAATGCTCCGCACCGGATATAAACCCCTCACTAGTAAGATCTGATCATAAACTGATCACGTTGGATGTACATATCCCACCCCCACCCCCAGAACAAAAGACTACAGTGAAAAACTTTTCAAAAGCTGACTTTGCGCTCCTTAAGTCAGAAATGATATCCTTTAAGCCTACTGGGTTAATGGAAACCACATCCCAAAATGCTGAATCCTTCACAAAAGCCTTCTACGGACATCTCCAAGAATGCATGGATCAAGCAATCCCAACTAAAACCAAGACCCTCTCCACCAAGGGAAACGCCGGTTTGGTGGACCCGCTATAAACAAACTGTACAACAAAAGAAGGAAGCTACTGCAGGACAAAGCCAAATCCCACAAGGGAAAGGCTTCCCTGATCAGCACAAGTAAAAAACTACGCTCTCTCATAAAAACATCTAAAGCAAACTTTGAGAAAAAGATTGCCATGGATACCAAAGACAATCACAAAGCCTTCTTCAATTATGTCAGAACCTTGGGAGGAAATTCTCAGATATGCTCTGAGCTAGTACACAATGACAAAAAATTCACTGACCCTACTGACATTGCCAACATTCTGGCAGATAGGTTCAGTGCAAATTTCTCCCCTCCCTCACCCCCTAAAGATGAAGTAACTATCCCTGCTGAATGTAATCTACCAGTCATCACAGACACACAGGTGAAATCAGCACTCAACAAGGCAAAAAACACAGCATCTATGGGACCCGATGGTATCCCCGGTTGCGTGTTACGTGAACTCCAAGATGAACTAAACCCGCCCCTAAGAACTCTATTCAACCTTAGCCTCACTACAGGATATGTACCTGAACACTGGCGCACAGCAACAGTGGTCCCACTCCACAAAGGGGGAAATTCTACTGACCCAGGTAACTACCGCCCCATAAGCTTGACCAGCCTGATCTGTAAGGCTATGGAAAGAATCATCATGGAACTCATAAATGGCGACATTGGGGATCTGCAGACCCTTGATCCCACACAGTTCGGTTTTGTAAAAGGCAGATCCTGCCTCTTAAACCTGGTTGACTTCTTTGAGACAGTCACTAGTGCCATCGATGAGGGCAAGGCTGTCCACACTGCCTATTTGGACTTAGCTAAAGCCTTTGACACAATACCACACTCTGGCATCATTGACAAGCTCAGCAGCCTAAATGTAAATCCATATGTCACAAGATGGGTAGCAAATTGGCTAAAAACAGAACCCATAAGGTTAAAATTGCTGGAGCCATGTCAGACTCAAAACCGTCACAAGTGGTGTCCCACAGGGCTCTGTCTTGGGTCCACTCCTATTCGCATTTATTTCTCAGATGTGAAAGCAAATATGGAAGGATTATGGCTGACAAAGTTTGCAGATGACTGCAAACTGGGTGCCATAGTGGATACACCTGCCGACACACACATCCTACAGAAAGGTCTCACTGAAACGGACAACTGGTGCCGGAATCATGGCCTCAAACTTAACGCCAAAAATGTATAGTCATCCCTTTGGGAAAAACAAAGTACCCACAAACTATCACGTAGACAATAACCCACTGAATACGGAAGATGTAATCAGAGACCTGGGGACTCAAGTCGATAGTGACCTCTCCTTTGACAACCATGTTGCCAAAGTGGTCAGAAAGACATTCTACCTCGCCCATCTCATCATGAAGGGATTCTCATCCAGATCAAAGGAGGTCATTGTACCTCTATATTCTTCCCTTGTCAGGCCCATGATTGAATATAATGCTCCATTTGGGATGTATCTCACCCGGCACATGCAACAACTGGAAAGACCCCAGAAGTACCTCACCAAGAGGATCATAGGTCTAAAACATGTGCCGTATCCAGCTAGATTAAAGAAACTCCAGCTCTATTCAGTAGCATACCGCCTGCTCAGAGGTGATTTGTGCCTAACATACAGGGCCATGTCCAGCCAGGAATTGATGGACATGCTCCATCTCAAAAAATCCAAATCCACCAGAACCACACGAGCTAAAGATTTCAGCCTCTGCACAAATATAAATAGGACATGCTGGAGGGATAGATTCATAACACAGAGGTTACACATACTCTGGAACAAAATCCCAGTTCACGTGAGACAGAACCCTTCATTGACACTGTTCAAGAAAAATCTCGATGCATGGATGGGAGATCGCAAATTTACCCCGGGAGTGACCTCAGTGTCACTACTAGACAGAGGTATAGTTTACTAAATAATAGGGTTCCGCAGGTGTCACTACTAGAGAGGCGCAACTATATAGTATGGGGTGGCGTAAAGCCACATCACTGTTGGCTAGGCTTATAAATGCCCCCGGGCAGATAGCCTAGTACACTACTATGAAACTACTATGAAACTATGAAACCTGTCTTCATATGGCATGGGTGCATATAGTAGAAGTGTAGTATCTTACTTTTGCAATGGTTTTCTGTAATTATACATGGTGTAAACCTTGGCTCTAGTTCATTGTCACTGTTGAAGTTAAACCCTGACTCTATTTGCAAAAATGGGAAAAAGGGTTTGTGGGTTGCCGGATAAGGGAGTACCCATCAGCATCTACATTTCTAAAAATGGCAACTTTATTTTGTTATTACTGAAACTAAATATTAAGCCAACTTGATTATTACTAACTTCTTAAAAATGCAATAAATTAATGCCATCAGATTTACAGAAGCAAAAGATGTCACCAATGAAACCTCTTGTAAAGAGAAACATTCAAAAATAAAGGTAGTTGGAAAATATATTGCTCTTTAAAACATATTAAAGTAATGCTGGCATTCATTAGAAGAGTAAATATGGTAGGTCTGCAGAGGAGATTTGTTGATGAACTAGAGATGTAGATAAAGCAGTAACAACACAATAATGATGTAGAGAAAATTATTGTTACATCACAGGAGTACAGATAAACAATATTTATATATATGTATATATATATATATATATATATATATATATATATATATATATATATATATAAATATATATATATATATATATATATATATATATATATATATATATATATATATATATATATATATGTATATATCAGAGTATATATTTCTGGCTGCAATCCCTTTACTTATGAGATGAACCAAGTTAAAAGTTTTTCTGACCACTGCCACTACATGATGGTCAAATGTGAGATTGTTGTCAATCTGAGTACTAAGGTCTATCACCACAGGTTGTGTGCTTGGAGGTTGCTGTGATGTGGTAATCAGTAGGGGTCGTGTTTTTGCTGAATGGTATGAAAATATATATTTTTTTGAATTTAAAATAAGGACATGACTTTGGCACCAGTCATTCATTGCTGTGAGACCCTCCTGCAGTTTGTTAACATCATTTGGGGAGCCAATGACAGCACCCACCTTTCAGTTATCTGAAAACTTGGTAAGCCACAGGCCTTTTATCTTTCCCTGGACCTGTGAGAAGTGGATGCCAAGCAGTAGGGGTCCCAGGACAGACCCCTGGGGAACACAACTAGTGACCGGTCTGCTGTCAGAGGTGGAGACACCTATTTTAACCTTGTGGGGCCTGTCAGTGAACCAGTTGGCCATCCACCTGATGAGACAGGGATTTACACCAAGTTGTGTTTAGTTTTCGATGATGCCCTAGTGGGGGATTGTGTCAAAGGCCTTGGCCAAGTAAAGGTAAGCTGTATGTCCTGACTTCCCTTCATCCAGGGCCTTGGTGACAGTCTCAAAGAAGTCAACCAGGTTGAGCAGACAAGATCATCATACATCATATGTCCATACAACATACATGAGCTGCATCAGCTCATAGTGCACAGCACATTAATGCATATAACAGGTCTTGTACTGATCTAACTCAGGTATAGTAAGACCTTCAAGTTTATTTCTTTATTTATATTTTTTTTTTTTTTTGTGGTAAAATGGTTGCATTGCATTTAATGATTGGTCTGATGCAATACAGTCACATGATTACTTCTTTGCAAGCAGAAGATCTTAACCTGAAAATCATGTCTGACTGATAGAAAGTGTTGTTGTTTTCCTGCCTCTTTGCATCAATATTTACAAGTTAAGTGATGATATGTGCATTTTTATGTTTTATGAACATTAGTTACTCACACAACAAAATCGGATTTACAAAATGAAGCACACCACTGTAATCAACATTTCATACTTAGGGAGGATGACACATTTCTAAGTACATTTACAGAATGGCACCAAAGCAAGCAGTTAAAGCAGCAGTTCAGAGTTTGTACATGTGACACTGCCAGCCCAGCTATCTGGAATTTTGTGGATAGTCGTGTGTCATTTGTGAATATTAATATAATTCATATGCTTATAACCAAGTAGAAAGCACCACAGTCAAGCTGGATATAGGCAACAGTTTATTCAGTTCCAAACACTGAACACAAAGTGAAAAGACACACACTTAACGCTAGTAAGTAACGTTGGTCATCAACTTCATCAGATAATTCCCTTTATATAGACACACTAATTACAATTAAACCAAATAAATCAATTAATCAATTAATGTAAACAACAGGATGTCATTAAAAACTGTCCTTATTTGGTCATGTCAGTGTTATGTCATGAGGGAGCCAAAGACAACAACATAAATTTATTCTGTATATACCTTTTGTATTTTTAAATGAATTTTATAGTTTAAATAAATTTTATTTAAATGCAAGTTATTTATGACAATTTAAAAAAATGTTTTTAAAATCAATTTTAAGAATATGATGTGTTTTTTAATATATGAAAGTGATTTTTATCAACTTAAAGTAAAATGGATTTTAAAATAACACTGACATGACCATGTAAGGACAGTTTTTAATGACATCCTGTTGTTTACATTAATTGATTAATTGATTTATTTGGTTTAATTGTAATTAGTGTGTCTATATAAAGGGAATTATGGGATTGTGAAATTTATCTGATGAAGTTGATGATGAAAACGTTACTTGTACTTTTACAGTGTTAAGTGTGTGTCTTTTCACTTTGTGTTCGGTGTTTGGAACTGAATAAACTGTTGCCTATATCCAGCTCGACTGTGGTGCTTTCTACTTGGTTATAAGTTTATTTTAGCACCATTTTATCCTTTTGTGATAATTCATATGCTTGTCTTACAAATTTAAGAAAACTGTATGTTATGTGTATATTAAACTACTGGTGCCGAAGTGTGTGTTGAACAGTATGTTATGTACTGAGCTTCAAGAATCTAACCACAGTGTACCCTACTGGAAAAGAACAGAAATGCATATAAACTATATACCTGTGCAAATGTATGTTTTAATAGTAGAGCTGGAACATACAGAGTTAACTTGCAAAAACTTTCAAGAAAATAAGTTGAAAAGTAAAGTGTTTTACGATTGTGTTATCTCTCAATAAGCAGACACAATGTCTAGAGCTAGAGGTTTTCCTATTGACTTGAAACAGAAATAATTACTACGTTTCAAATGTAAAAGTGTTTAATTGTTTTATGACTTCCAGTTCTGAGCAAACATCTAAGAGATATGTATGTTTCACATAGAAATGCTAACTTTTGATAAGTATCTGTTAGCCTGGGAACTGAAGGCAGGTGATAAAGAGTGATTTCATCAAGGCTAATCCACCATTAATATGTGATATTAATTTAAGAACTCTCTCAGAGAGGGAGACTGGGCATTTTGTATCTTGTCTTGGACCTAGAAACATTCACTCAGCACTTCTGCCTGTGTATTGCTCTGTAAGTAAGATTTAGGCATAGTATCTCTTTTAGAGATAGATAGCAATATAGTAAGATTAGTTTAGATGTTTTCTGTATTTATTTGAGAGACTGTCCTGCAAAGTTATTGTAAAATATTTCCTGTGATTCAGAACTCTGTAGTTACTGTGTTGACTGAGTATTGTCTTGTTCTTTTATTATTTATTATTAAATATATTTAAACCTATCTTTGTGGCTATTTTTGAGACAAATTTAACCTTAGAGTACTTGCATATGCATTTGGTGACACTGTACAGGCCACTCCATTAGCCTTGCTTTTGGTCACACTTACCATTTGGAAAATTGTAACAGTACACAGTAGGATTGGTCACCCTTTGTAATGGCCTTTATCGTAACTGATAAGTAGTGGTTGGTGGCAGTGATAACTACCTTATACTCTGGGCAGAATAGTGAGGTAGGTGTTCTAATTTCATTGCAGTCAACTGGTGTGTGTGCAATCAGAAAAGCATAAATCTATATCTCAGCAATCCAGTCCTATAGCAAGCAAAAAAAATCTTTACAGTCGTACATGCTTTCACAGACATTTTATACAGGCCTTCCAACATCTTCTCCCAAACATACAATGATGATGTCACCCACTATAAAGTGTCCAGCAACAGTATAACAGTTAGACTTGTGCTGTGGTGCTTGTATTAAATATTGTGCTCTCTAGATTGAGTAATTCATTAGTTAAGGGTTCAAATCTCCCAGCAATAAACTAGTGTGTGTGTGTGTACATAGTCAGAAGGCCATGCCTCTGTGCCCTTCTGTCAGCAGTCAAGTCTCAGGTAGAACAATGCTTTTTACAGTCATATATGTCTACACTGCCATTTCATACATGTCTCCCAACGTCTTCTTCCAAACATACAATGATGATGTTATCCACTATAAAGTGTCCAGCAACAGTGTAGAAGTCCAACTTTTGCTGTTGTGCTTGTACTAAATCCATAGGTTCATAGATTCATAGGTAGGTACTAGACTATTTGCCCTATGGCCTATATAAGCCTAGCCAAATGGTACCCTGGCTTTTGCCACCTAAGAAAATTATTTTCCTGTGCCCCTGTCAAACAGATCCACAGAAGTAATCCCCGGGGTGAATTTCCTATCTCCCATCCAATCATCAATATTTTTCTTGAAGAGTGCTAATAAGGAGCTTTGTTTGATATAGATAGGTAGTTTGTTCCAGAGTACGGAAATTCTCTAGGACAGGAATCTATCCCTCCAGCATGTTCTGCTTATTGTGGTGACAAGGTTTAGGTCCCTAGAGTGTGTAGCTTGGAGGTATTGTGATTTCTTTAAGTGGAGCATCTCCAACAGCTCTGGGTTTGACATTGCTTTGTATGTTAGGCAGAGATTGCCTCTGAGTAGGCGATATGCAACAGAGTAAAGCTGGAGATTTTTGAGATAGTCTGCGTAGGGCATCTGTTTGAGGATGGTAATCCTCTTTGTGAGGTATTTCTGCGGCCTTGCCAGTTGTAGATGTCTTGTGAGGTACATACAAAAAGGGACGTTGAACTCTATAATCGGTCTAATGAGTGAAGAGTAGAGTGGTACAATGACCTCTTTTTTCCTGGATGAGAAACCTTTTGTGATGAGGTGTGCCACATAGAAGGATTTCCTGACTACTGTGGTGATGTGATTATCAAAGGAGAGACTACTGTCCACCTGTGTCCCAAGGTCTCTTATCACACTTTCAGTGTTAAGTAGACTACCGCCTATGTAGTAGTTCATGGGTACATAGTTTTTACCAAAAAGGATGACAATGCACTTTTTGGCATTGAGCTTGAGGCCATGGTTTTGACACCAGGGATCTGTCTCAGTGTGGCCCTTTTGTAGGAGGCCATGTCTTTAGGAGTTTTGATTATGGTTCCTAGTTTGCAGTCATCTCTGAACTCTGTTAGCCAAAGACCTTCTGGGTTAGCCTGTACTTCAGAGAAGTAGATACCAAACAGGACAGGACCCAGGACTGAACCCTGTGGTTTTCCACTTGTCACTGTCTGAGGTTGGATTTAGAGTCTGCTACTTTCACAGTGTGGGTTCTGTCAGTGAGCCAGGTGGCAACCCATCTTGTGACATAGGGATTTAAACCTAGTTTAGTGAGTTTATCTATAATTCCAGAGTGGGGGATGGTGTCAAAAGCCTTGGCAAGATCTAGATAGGCTGTGTGAACCACCTTAACCTCATCTACGGCTTTGGTGACCGCTTCAAAGAAGTCTATCAGGTGCCTTTTACAAACCCAAACTGGGTAGGGTCCAGAGTTTGGAGATTACCAGTGTCAATGTTTATAAGTTCCATGATGATACATTCCATAGCCTTGCAGACCAGGCTCATCAGGCTAATGGGGTGGTAGTTCCCGGGGTCCGTGGTGGCTTCTGCTTTGTGGAGGGGGATAACCATTGTTGTGCTCCATTCAGTGGGCACAAACCTTGAGGTGAGGCTATGATTGAACATGGTACTTAGGTGGGGTGCCAGTTTGTTCTGTAGTTCATGTAGAATGCAGCCTGGGATGTTGTCAGGTCCCATGGATACTGTGTTTTTGGTTTTGGAGAGTGTGTTTTTTACCTGTGCAGCCATGATTACAGGAACTTTGCATTCTTCCAGTATAGAGATGGGCCCTTTAGGGGGTGAGAGAGGGGTAAAGTTAACACTGAACCTATCTGCCAGGATGTAGGCAATATTGGTTGGTTATGTATATTTAGTGTCATTTTGCTGTAACTCAGACAAGATCTGAGTGTTTCCATTGAGATTCTTGACATAACTATAGAATGCTTTGTGGTCGTTCTTTTAATCAGTGACGATTTTGTTTTCGTAACTAGCTTTGGAGGATTTTATGAGGGATCTCAACTTCTTACTGAGGCTGACCACACAGTTCCTCCATTCATGGAATTTTATGCTTTTTTGCAACAGTTTCTTTCTTCTGTTGTAGAGTTTGTTTATGGCAGGGTACCAGCAGATTGGCTTCCTTTTTTTGGAGGATAGCATATTGGTTCTGTTAGGGATTGCACAACCCATGCACTCATGTAAATCCTTATAAAGTGCATTTGTATAGGATTCAGCAGTCATATCTCTACTGTCTGTCAGCATGGGTGTCATGAAGTTTGCCACTTCTGTCTTAAGAAGCGTGAAGTTGGCTTTGGAGAAATTGTTTATGGTGGTTTCCCTAATGGGGGGTGGGGTGGGATGTGGATGTCTAGGATGATTAGCTTGTGGTCGGATCTGACCAATGAGGAACTGACCTCTGGTGTAAAACACTGGTTGCCCATGTTGGTAATAACCAGGTCTAGGATATTGCTGCCCCTGTTGGGGATGTGGATAAGTTGATCCAAGGCATTGGAATTTATGAATTCCAGAAAACATTGAGCCCAAGAGTTGGTACATGAGTAGTTTTCCCAGTTAATGGTGGGGTAGTTGAAATCACCCATTATTAGGGTGTTAGGTTGTAACCTAATATTTTCCAGTGTATCAAGAAATGAGGAGTGTGAATCCTGGGGCATGGTGGGGGATCTGTAGCAAGCGACAATTTGGATTGCAGTCTTTCCCAGAGTTAGTTGCACTTGGATAATCTCGGATGCATTATGCTGAGCAACTAGCCTGGAGGTTTGGATATCCTTAATGAATATGGACATGCCTCCACCTTTAGTGTTTCAGTCCAGGTTAGGTGGCCGAAAGGTGTGGTATGAATTATAGCCTGGTAATGCAGGGGTGCTTTCTGGAGCCTTGAACCCTGTCTCTGTCACTGCACAGATTTCGATGTTCTCCATTTTTAAGGAGTGCCTCGAGTGAGTGCATTTTGAGGTTTAGACTTCTAGCATTAAGTAGCATTGCCCTCAGATTTTGCTTGCTTGTACCTGTTATGGTGGTGCATTTGTCATTTGAATCTTGCCTAAAAAAGGCACTATAGGGATGGCAAGAGCCTTAGCCTGTAGCCAGAATCCCAAGGGTGACAGGTGCAGGCCACCTCTGGCAAAGCATCTTGGTTTGTCAATCATGTCATCCCAGGCAGACAGATACTGGATCCCCTTAGAATGACACTAGAAGCTTAGCCAATTGTTGAAGTCAATCATTTGTCCTTGTACTGTGGTATCATTCTGGGTGATGGCAGGATGCTACTCAGCAGTAGGGTCATACCTGCCTGGGCTTCAAGATTGGACAGGTCCTCCATATCTCTTTTCATGTAGTCCAGGGAGGTACATCTCAGGTCATTCACACCAACATGGACAATGGCAGAATCATATTTGTACTTGTTGTGGAGTGACCTGAGTGCATGCGTTATGTGGTGGATCCTGGCACCTGACAGGCAGCTGACAGTAACTTTCTCCTTGTTTAGCCTGGTGAGTGGAACATCAGTGTGCCTGACTAAAGAGTTACCTATCAATAGAGTGTTACTAAAAACTCCTGATGTCCACCACAGCAGTAAAACTTAATAGTAAAATCATAACTTTAATAAAAAAATATAACATGAAATAAGCAGTCCTCAGTCTTCCGATAACCACTTTCGGCAAATAAGCCTTCCTCAGATCGTATAAAAAGGACTGTTCAGCTTTTGTATTTATAAGGCATCACAGCCATTCCTCATTTAGTTCTCTGACTCACCCTTGTTGCAAAACAAAAGGAGGCCAGCTAGCAGAGAGGTATAATTTCCTTCATTGTAATTAAAGGGGCAGTGCTTCTCTTTACTATAGGATTGTATATGAGAAAACTAATAGCTATGGATGTGAATACATTAGATGAATGAAGCAACATTCAAGTAAACTTGCTAATCATATTCCTTCTATTCTTAAGTGCAGGTTTTAATGGCATAATAGTATTCAAGCCTGGTGATCTGTTTGCTCTTAAATTAATTATCCAGCATGTTTCCCAGATCAACGTCTTAAGGAACGTATCCTCTGACACTTGAGGAACATCAAACAGAAAGATCCCAATAATGCCTTAGCAGCCCATGTAGCACAGTATCCTTCTCATTACTTTGTATTTAAGGCCATAGAGGCAGTCTGTCAGACCACAAGAGGAGGCGATGTTCATAATTGCCCAGAGCTAGGGGAAACATACTGTATAATTAATTTAAGAGCAAACAGATCACCAGGCTTGAATACTATTGTGCCATTAAAACCTGCACTTAAGAAGAGAAGGAATATGATTAGCAAGTTTACATGAATGTTGCTTCATTCATATAATGTATTCACATCCATAGCTATTAGTTTTCTCATATACAATCTTATAGTAAAGAGAAGCACTGCCTCTTTAATTACAATGAAGGAAATTATACCTCTCTGCTAGCTGGCCTCCTTTTGGTTTGCAACAAGGGCGTGTCAGAGAACTAAATGAGGAATGGCTGTGATGCCTTATAAATACAAAAGCTGAACAGTCCTTTTTATATGATCTGAGGAAGGCTTATTTGCCAAAAGCACTTATCGGAAGACTGAGGACTGCTTATTTTATGTTATATTCTTTTTATTAAAGTTTTGATTTTACTATTAAGTTTTACTGCAGTGGTGGACATCAAGAGTTTTTAGTAGTGTTTGCCTTTTCTTTTCTTCATTGGTGTCCTTCACAGTGTAAGAAAGTTTTTTACCTATATCAATAGTGTTGGGTACGTTGTTATGCCTTATGGGCTGTGGTTGAGTGGCACACTGAGTTTGTGGGCTATGTGTTATTTGGGTTATGTTGGGGGAGGTTGCTTACGTTTCTTTTTTGGAGGTCCCTGTTGCTAGGTTAGACTTTTATTAAGAGCCTCTGTGAATGTAGGTGTGTGTTTGGTTTTTCTATGTGTGTGTTTTGGTGGTGTAGGTTTTGAGGGACTATGTGATGAGTGTGGTGTGGTGCAAGTGTTTACCTTCTCCTCTTGACTGTCTAGTCCAGTCTTGGGTGAAGAGAGCTTTGCTTCCAGTTTGGCTATGTAAGTGCATCTCTCACAGGTTGTAGTGTTGGGTGGTAGGAGGAGAGGGTTGTCTGTGTACATGAGGCAATTGCTGCATTGCCCCAAGATGCCCAGATTCATCAGGTATACAGGAGAAAACACTGGGAGCTGACCCTTAGACATGCCTGGATAGGTGCTTATTTATTAAGTACTAAAAACTGTTTTCCTCTAAACAAGTGCGGAAAGTTGAGTGCTCTAGTAATTTCTAGCTTATTTAGTGCTTACAATGAGTTCTGAAAAAGTGCTGAGCTCAAAGAAACAGATTTGAGTGCTGAAGCTAGAAAAACAGCTAGTTCTAAGAAACAAAATTAGGTAGAAGGCTTCCTCCAACACAGAAAGGCTTGGAGGCTCAGAAGCTTACAAACAGTCCTGGATACAGCAAATCTGTATCTGGACTAGACTTACAGGAAAGAAGCTTAGAATTTTTTTTTTTTTTTGCTTATGCAACCTAGTTAGGTAGGTAGGGGTTCTAAATTCACTGCATTCAACTTGTGTATGTGCATAGTCAGAATACAATGAGTTTGTAACCTACTGTCAGTAATCATGTCTCATAAAGAACAATACTTTTCACAGTTATACATGCCAATACAGCCATTACATACA